>NC_090809.1:43510133-43811383 GCF_036512215.1 Solanum lycopersicum | reverse complement strand
ACCATGTACTAAACTAAATATCTATGAAATCTGAGAGCTTAATACAAGAGAGAAATCAAACTCTAAGACTAAAGCTGAAACTAACTATGTCTGAGATAATCCTCTATAACTTACTATAAATATTCGGACATGCCCCAACTAGATCTAGAAAAACTGAAACCAAGCTAAAGTAGTAAAGATAACATGTTACTAGTCCTGGGAGAATGAGGACTCACCACTTATATTATTGTACTAGAGATTGGGAATTGATCTTTGCGTGATCTGAATGCTAAGGGCCTGAACATACATCATGAGAAGATGTAGCAATACATTTGTTAGTACTTTAACTGTACTGTGCATGAAGTATAGTATAAAACTGAAATAAATATATAAATAAACAAAGTAATAAAACAATGAAATAAACTTAACATGATATATATGTTGAAATACTGAACATGACAAAACTGAATGCAATATATTGAGACTGAATACTAAAACATGGTCAATGAGATGGAATCTAACTGAACTATGGAGCTACTAATAACCAGTAATAAAACCACATGAGCTAATTGTGAAATATGATATATACGCCCCATTGAGAGGACCCAATATACACGGCCAAAAGTATAGAGGCATGATGGCGTGGATACTGAAATAATGATCATAGAGTAGACTTTAACTTGCATGGCCATTAGTTCTGGGACTATATGGGTACGTTGAACCCTAGTCTAACTCGACAATATTCTACTCCCAATAGATTAAGTGATTAACTTATTATGACTTATTTTATGTAATATATATACATGAGAGCTCAAAAAAATATGCAAATTGAGAATATATATATATATACTGGTCATGAAACATTCATATACTAAGGCTTGTATATCTTAAATTACTGAATTGACTGAAATATCTGACCTAGCATGTGTAATTCAAGAACTATAGAAAAACATAGATACATGCAATTGACTAGATTATAACATAATAATATGATCATTTAATAAATAATTGATGATAATTTGTGGAAGTTCTATGAAACCTAAGTCTAATCATATAAGGGTATCAAGAATATGACTGAAAACTAGGGACTCAGTGGGTGAAAGGAACTCACTAGTGAAATTTCACATTCCTGGTAATGAATTCCACAAAGAAATCGTTCAATTGTAGGGATGAAATTGCTGAAAACTTTTGCATTCTTGGATCTATGGTTAGTTTAATCTTTTCTCTCTTCTTGCTTCTAATTTTGTAAATTTTGATTTATGATTTGACTTGGATATATTCTAGTTATGTTTCGAGGCTAAAACTGATCAAAATCACAAAATTTAGGGCTAAAACGACGAAGTTTAAAATTCTAAAGAACAATGAAAAGACCAAACGAACCCTGACTTAAACTACAGACGGGCTGACCACGTGAATCATCACAGACCATGAAGTTAGTCGTGGTTTGAAATTAGTCCAGGAAATGGCGCCTCTATTTAACGAGCCCTTACCACGGCCTTTGTGGATGGCAAAGGACCGTGAAAGTCCCGGTGGTTCTTACTTAGGTAGAGGTGTGGAGGCTTATGTGTGGGGGCCTACTAGATAATCTTTATGGACACTCCTACGAGCCATCATAAAGACCATGGACTATGAAGGACTTGGAAGTCTTCACTAGAGCGTGGGTGCCGGAATGGTTGGCAAAAGGGGCTACTTCCTGACTTCCACGAGCATCACCACAGTCTGGCATCAAGACCACAGGTCATGGGGTTTCTCTTGGTCTTATTCCTGGGCCTGGTGACTTCCAATTCCAATCCACGGATAGTTCCATGGAGTATGGACCCTATCATGATTCGTGAACCTTGTTGTGGTGCATTGGTTAAAGTAATTTTTATGCAATTTTTTCAGGGCCTGATTTTTAAGGTGATACAATATATACCCCTTAGGAACATTCATTCTCGAATGAATACTAAACTAGCTTAATTGGAGGGAAAGAGCTATAAACCCTACCACTAAAAATTGAAGGCTGAATTTCTGACTGAATTGATTTCCAAAATATGCAAATATGCTGAAAATGTAAGTACTGATTGAAGAAACATGACTCTAAGAGTGAATTTATGCATGAATGACTGAAAACTAAAGAAGAACTATTACCTTTAGCTACAGTGGAATCTAAAGGAAAAAGGTGAGGATACTTGGCTTTCATGGCTGCTTCTGCTTCTGAAGTAGCTCCCTTTACAAACTAACTACTCCACCAAGCTTTGACTGAAGCGACCTTTGTTTCTCAATCTTCGAACCTGATGATCAAGAATATCGACTGGCAGATCCTTATGAGAAAGACTATTTTTTACAGCCACAGTCTTTAATGGCAATACGAATGCTAGATAACCCACACCCTTATTCAAAAGAGAAATGTGGAAAACTGGATGTGACGATGTTAATTTTGTTGGCAACTCTAACTCATAAGGGACTTTACCAATCCTTTTCAAGATCTTGTATGATCCTACATATGTACGAATGAGCTTCCTTTTCTTGCCAAATATCAGCACCCCCTTTATAAGTGACACTTTTAGATAACCCAATCATCAATGTGGAACTCTAGTTCTCTTCTTCTTACATTTGCATAAGATTTTTGGCAACTTAGAGTTGTCTTAGGTGTATCTCTAAAGAGTTGCACTTTATCCATAACTTCATAAACTGAATTTTTTCTTACCAAGGTTTCTTCTCCTACTTCAAACCAACCAACAAGAGATCTACATCTATTCCCATACAATGCCTCAAAAGGGGCCATTCGAATGCTGGAATGATAACTATTATTGTAGGCGAACTCTATAAGAGGAAGGTGATCATCCCGACTACCCTTCAAGTCGATCACACAAGCTCTTTGTCACACTCGGGTTTACCCCCTAGACATAATCAGCCTCGTCGTCATTTTCAAGGACTAAGACTAGCCTCTTAGTCTCATGTCATTACATTCATATGTCGAAGATGAAGAAAATTTAAAACATTCGTTACAACTATTTGGAGGTTTACATAGAACTCTATATACACATAGTATATAATCGTATCGAGTATACATAGACCTTGGTATAGGAAGATTACATAGCCTTGTACTTTTATTGCACATACATATATATAATATAGAAATAGTCTCAACGATTATCTCATCTCATACCATCTAGATGATTATCACAATATGGGCATAACCCTTACATCAATACAATAAGACCACATATAGGCCATACAAAAGTATAATACTCAATTGAAAAGGAAAGAAATGAAAGAGTCTTTAAGCTCATAAAAATTTTGTAAGCTAGAAAGTAACATTCCCCGAGAAAGATGAGGACCTACCCTACTTGGATGAAAGGAAGAATCCAAGTCTCCAACAATGTCGTCTTCCAAACTTTTCAATGACCGGAACCTAAAATGTTTGGGAAAAGGGGAATAAAATGGGGTTAGTACTCCACATGTACTAAGTATGAGATATTATGTACATATACAAGCAAAACATGCTAAAAAGGGACTTTTAATCAAAACATGCCATTTTACCCCTTTAGGAACCTAGTGCAAAGCCAAGCAAGTCATATCAACTAACCAAACATGCTTTCTGACCCAACAAGTAATACGTATCCCAACTTGTTTGAAACCATGATTTACTACAACCCTATCATCAAGGAATGACATCACAACAACTAATAAGCTTCAATCATATCATAATAAGAAATACAACTACTCATAAGTCCTTATCAAGTCAACAAGTGCAATGACCAAGCCAAGCCCCATAACCTTACTCAATCAAGTATCCTCAACTAGAAAACCTTGACCAATGTCCAACTTTACATAACATAAAATTTAGATTTACACTTCATATTATATTAACATTATAACCCAAGGAATACTCATAAATGAACTAATCGACATATAGTATCAACAATCTGTCATGGTCATCATATATACGTCATATATCATCGTAACATAAACATATATAAGAACATCCTCTTATGCTTCCCCTCAAGGCTAACTCGTGCAATGTTTAGGTAGAGTCCCATACCCTACCTAGGCTAAGCTAAACCTCTTAGGTCGTCCAAGTTAGAGTTCAAGTCCTTTAATTTGTTTTACATTTTGGGAACATCTTGTCTTAATCGACATAGACAACATGAGCTAGTGTGGAATCTGGTGTCATCAAACCTTACACCGAAAGAAGGCAGACTACTTGCCAAGGTAGTACAAAAACATGTAACATAGCAACTACGTGGATCCACTAGCTAGTATTCCTATGGGGGCAACATAGTTCAAGAACTAAGAGATATATTTGGGACCCTCTTTATGCGCCATGTATTGTAGTCTCCAATTTGAAGAGTTGTAGTGCTCCTACCTTCCCTAGGTGGGAAGGGACACCCCTCAATCAAGTTCGCTCGGTGCTAAGATAGAGTCCGTTTTTGAAATATCTTTCAGCCTTTAATTATCAATCATAGCTTAGGTCATAGAGTCTACCCCTTGTATAATAATCATCATCAATAGATCAATAAGAACTGTATGATTACAATTCCTTTCATCACATTTCATATAAGTGAGGTTAACACATTAACATTTCATAGCATATCAAGACACATTGATAGTTTTCACCATCCTTATACCACATAACCTTAATCAACCTTACAACATAGTCAAGACATTTGAATCCAACATCATACAACCCTATAATCCTAGTATAAGTCATACACCAATGTAACATCATAACTTAGCCACAATTAGTCACAATTGGAAGTAAAGATGGAGATTCTAAGACTTACCAAGTCTTCCTCATAATCTATCATCAAGGTCCTGCCATCAACCCATTACTCAAACCAATTTGGGGAGTAACATCATCACACAATAATAACCAATAGGATAACAAGGTCAATTGCATCTCTATAACACAATTTAGCAATAGATAATAACTTAAGACAAGATACAGAGGCTAATTTTACAATACAATTCATAAGCTAAATCACATCTCAAGAAATATCATTATAAGCCAATAATTCATATAAATTTATTCATAATACACCATAGTGTAGTAATCTAATCAACAACCAAATCAATTGAATGATAACAATATAATATAGATCAATATCACAACCTAGGGTTAGGGATGAAGGATCATATTCTTCAATTTACACCAATCCATCAACAATTACCATCATAAAGCTAAAATTCATGTTAATCTATTCAATATAATCTAAATAAATCATCAACAACTCAATCCATAACTTCAATTTCATAATTGAATAATATCCATAAGAAAACTCAACTTTTGAAATCCATTTTGAAGGAACCCTTTGAGGAAAGAGTTTTAAAGGTGAATTAGATCTCATACCTTAAAGTTTGACAACAAATTGATGGTGAATTCATTCCTTTCCAGCCCCCAAACCCTTCTCCTTGCTAGTCTTCAATGGTGAGTTCAAGTAGAGAGAGAAAGAAGAGACAAGGAAGAAAGTTTATATTTTAGAGTTCTAATTAGTTTAACTATGGTTGGGGATTTTATATGGCTTTTAAGTTAGCTATTTAGTATCCCCTTAATCCCTAAATAAACCCTAAACCACCTAATTAATTAAATGAATTAATATAAAAACGTGCAAAAAACTTCATCTTTACAGACGAAACCCTACCGACGGGCCGTCACTGAACCTACGAACCATCACCCCTCCATCCTGCACTCCGTCAATGAGTTCAGAGACTGTGCAGGCGGAGGCCTTCCTCAACTTGTATAAGTGTGGGATGACGGTGGAATCGATGCCCTGTTGGTCCACACACGGGCTGTCTTCTGTCCCATCAATGCAAACCGCCAGAAAGTGTTACCTCAAACTTTAAAGATCCTCCTCAAGGGCCCTTGGTCGGTCCTTGGGGAGTCGTACCTGGAATTTTCTAGCATAAAAAAACTTAAGAGACTTTTAGATACCCTTTCACCAACTTTTCATAAGTTTTCGACTCCTAAAATTTAGTCAAATAGGCTAAGGCACGCTAGCACCCCTTTGAACCAACTTTCTGACGTCAAGGACGTTTTTTGTTCTTAAACTTCCTAAATGACCTAAATTCATTAAGATGGACTTAAAAAAGTACTTTGAACTTAATACACCTAGATTAGGCTTTACGACACGTCTTGGATTTTCAAGGTCTTACATTATCCCCTATTAGGAACATTCGTCCCTGAATGACACGAAATTCTTTTGAAGGAAGGAAATTGACTCAAGACTAGCAGTCCAACCAATCAACAATATCAAATCGACATAAATCATGTCATTTAAACAAGGAAAATTTTAAAACTCATATTTTTACACCTATGGCTCAAAACACTTCATCATGACGCATTTCCTTCTCACAATACTTATGAGCTCAACATACATTACATGAGTCAATTAGCACAAAGTTCAACTTAACAACATGCTAAATATCATTTCATAAATACTCACCATAATGCACAACTCAAATAAACCAAAAAGGCATAATTCAAGTTTTAGAGGTACTATTTCAATGTAATGTAATGCAACCCCAAAATGCACATTTTTGCTAAACTTCATCAAAAATCAAGGAACTTCAATTTCTACTCATATTTATATTATTGAAAAGAATGACTAACCTTAATTATCAAAAAGATGAGGGTAACGGGACTTCATGTCAGCCTCGGCCTCCCACGTTGCACCCTTAACTAGATGATTCTTCTATAACACCTTTACGAAAATCACCTCTTTATCCTTGACACCAAGACCCTCAATAAGTAGAATGGATTTGAAATCACCGATACACTTCTTCAGCATAGAAACATGGAAAGCAGGATGAACCGAAGCCAATTCACTAGGAAGTATCAATTCATAGGCAACCTTACACACCCTTTGCAATATTTCATAGGGACCCACATAATGAGAACTCAATTTCTCTTTCTTTCCAAATGTAACCACCCTTTTCATTGGTGAAATTTTAAAATACACCTTATCACCTTCTTTAAACTCCAAATCCCTTCTCCTATGATCGGCATAAGACTCTTGCCAACTGTAGGTCATTTGCAACCGGTTCCTTATGATATGAACCTTTTCCAAAGTCTTATAAATCAACTCGGGACCAAGAAGTGATGGCTCACCTACTTCAAACCATCCAATAGGAGACCTACACCTCCTAACATAAAAGTCTTCATAGGGAGCCATGGAAATGGATGAACGGAAACTATTGTTATAGGCAAACTCCACCAAAGGTAAATTTTTATCCTAATTCCTTTTATAATCAATAATGCACGCCCTAAGCATATCCTAAAGGGTTTGTATTGTACACTCCGCTTGACAATCTGTTTGCAGATGAAAAGCAGTGCTCAACTTCACCTTAGTACCCAACTCTTTTTGGAACGACCTCCAAAATCTAGATGTGAATTATGCACCCCGATCAGATATGACAGATAACAGAATTCCATGGCGGCACACAATCTCATCTAGGAAGATTCTTGCATAATCCTCCGCCAAATATGAAGACTAAATGGGAATAAAGTGCGCGGACTTATTCAATCGATCCACAACCACCCAAATGGAATCATATTACTTTTGTGTCTGAGGTAAACCTACTACAAAGTCCATATTGATGTCTTTCCACTTCCGAGTAGGAATTTGGATCTCTTGTAGTAAGCCACCCAACTTTTGGTGTTCGTACATAAAACAAATTAAACGCCTATTAGCTACCCTTTCACCACTTTTTGTAAGTTTCCAACTCCTAAAAGTTAGTAAAACAGGCTAAGGCACGCTATCACCCCTTTGAACCAACTTCCAAACGTCATGGACGTTCTTGGACATTTTTTATTCTTAAGCTTCCTAAATGACCTAAATTCATTAAAATGGACTTAAAAACAGTACTTACACCTTATGACACCTATGTTAGGTTTTACGAAATGTCTTGAATTTTCAAGGTATTATACTTTCAACATGTCCACTAAGGAGTAACACCACGAGCCTACATCGTGAACGTGGACGACACTCGATAACCATGGTTGGCCTTGAGCGAGACACTTTTTCAGGCTTACTTAACTTATTGCAATAGTCTCACTCAATAACTTAAAGTAAATAAATTAGGCAAAATTGTCTCTTAAGTTTCATAGATAAATGTCTACAACACAATGATGAGAGACTCCATACTAATTGTTTGACTGTTTATGAAGCTTCTTTAATACTAATATAGATGTTGGGACAGACCATGCAACATCCTATTAAAAGAAAGACTGAAAAATGAATGAAAGAGAGTCCTCTGGGATGCAAGGTGGCTTACCACTAATTCTGAGTGCCCGATTGGATTAACGAGGCACTAGATGATGTTGATTCAGGTTACCTGCGTCTACATCATTATACAATACAGGCCAACTGGAATCAGTACATTGAATGTACGAGTATGAGAGTTTGAATGCTAACAACAACTTAGGCTTGAAAAAGAGTAATAAGGAACACTTACATTGTCTCTACTCAACTCATAAATAACTTGACATAATATAACACAAATAGACATATGCAATATATAAAAGCTTGTAGAACAATGAAAACACTTAGTTCATTAAATAAATACAATAACAAAATACTTTAGTTACAAATGATATAATATAGTTTCTGTGGGAGATTCTATAACTGACAACCATCACTATGAGCATAAGTGGTGATACAAGGTCTTGCCTACGCTGCTAGAATTGTCTTATACTTTGTACCGCATAGAACTGCTTAACTTAGTGGATCCACTACCTTTACTTATGTGATCATCTAAAAGAGTGACCCGTTAACACCCATGATGGCTACATGGTTTTTATGGAAACTTGAGTTATTATAATCTCGCATCCCCACATCGGTGCTAAATACTACTACCAAAAATATACTTAGATCATGTGTTTCTAAAAGCAACTTCTTTCTTTGGGTTGAGATAATTGCTCAACACTTAGCTCTCTTGGAATCTATGTTCCCTTTTCTTGTTCAAAACTCTTTTGGAACTCTTAGTTTCCTTCTTGTCTTTAAGTGTGAAAACATTTATAAAATTTTAAGGAATACTTAGTTCCCTTATAGCTTTTGACAAATGGACTCAACTCTTTACTCATTTATAATATTGAATCTCGAGTCTTAAATCAACTCTTAGGGAATACTTAGTTCCCTTATAACTTTTTGAGAAATTAGCTCAACTCTTTAATTGTTACTTAATGTAACTTGAGTCTTAAAAACAAAGTTAAACATTGATAAAGACTCTTGAAAACCTTTAAGAACTTTGCTTTGACTTGCTTCTTAACTTTTATACTTGACTCTTAACTCCTTTGACTTTGATCTTAGATTATCTTGAATGAAATGATGAATTCAGGTTATGATTTGCATTTTTGGTGATTTCTAGGTGTTTAGAAATCACTTGAAGTAATTAGATACACTAGACAATGTTAATAAACCTTAGCTTAAATAGGCTAAACTAGGGAAACTTGATGAAAAATGCCGATTAAGACACATCCGAGCGCGCCGCACCAGGCCTCAAGTTTAGAGGCCTCATCATGGTGTGCCGCCCCAGGTCCTCTGGCGCAGATGGGGCGCGGCACACCTGGTGCTGCCCAGGTGTGTCTGACGTATTTTTCCTCTCATTTGTTAATACTAAACTCCCTAAGCATCCATAGTTTTTTCCCCAAACCCTTAGGATCATTAATAACTTTAATACCCAATAGATCTAACTCTTCAAAAAATTACCCGAAATTATTATTCAAACAACAATGGGAATTCAAACAACTCAAACAATAAGAGTTAGACAAGTTTCTTGAAGAACAACAATTCTAAAAACACTGAATTGAAACAAGTTCTGGTTGTGGGTTAACTAACCCAACACTGAAGATCTCTCATGCCTAGATAGGAATCACCCCTGAAGAATTTCACTCACAAATCTTTATGTTCTTGGCAAATTCGTGGCTTCTCTCCCTTTCTTTCTCCTTTTCTCTCTTCTCTGATCCATAAGTGTGATTTTGCTTTTCCAAAATTGAGTTAACCTTTTTTTACTCCAAATAACCCCTAAAATTGAAATAGGAAATTAATTGTTGACCAGACTAGTTTGCCCTTCCTTAAATATGGATTTGGACTTTTCTTACTTCAACAACCCAACGTCCGATAGACATATCTCCCTCATATAATATTGAAAATGCGCAAACTCAGCGGTGTTTGAAGGATCTCTCAAAGGGCTTTCCAACAATATTACCAACTACCTATAACTCATCCTAAGGTAGAAGTTATGACCATTTGAAAATGATTAAAACATACTTTCTTAACTTGGTCAATTTTCAAGATTTTTCCCATAAATAAATGAATATTTTTAGTTTCTTATATTGCTCATAGCTATTTCAATTATTAGATATTATATAAGGTCTGGATGGTACACTCTGCTTGCACATCCGTCTATGGATAAAATGTGATGCTAAGGTTAACCTGGGTACCAAGACCTTTCTCTAAGGACTTCTAGAAATGGTAGGTAAACTGAAGACCTCTATTTGAGATGATAAACAATGGAACCCTATGCAACCTCACAAGCTAATTAGTATAATGTTTGGTGTAATCCTCTGCTTAATATGTAGTCTTGACCATTAGAAAGCAAGAAGACTTAGTAACTCTATCAATTATCACCCCCAAATAGAGTCATGCTATCTAGGAGTACGAGGTAATCCTGTGATGAGTCCATATTGATTACTTCCCACTTACAAGTAGAAATCCCAATCTCTTGAGTCATACCTCGTGGTCTCTAATGTTCTACCTTGACTTTCGCGTAATTGAGGCACTTAGTCACAAAATCTACTATATATCTTTTCATACAATTCCACCAATAAACTTTCTGCAGATCAGGGTACATCTTTATCGCACCTGTATGAATAGAATATTTGGAGTTATGGGCCTCTACAAGAATATGTTGTATCAACTCACCCATATTAGGAACACATAATTGAACCTGGTAGTGAAGCACGCCATCTCCCCCTTGGGAGAAAACCTCAACTCTCTATTGGTAGACTGCACCCTTGAGTTAAACTAATATTGGATCGTTTTCTTGCTTTTCCTTAACTTCCATTACCAAAGAAAATTCTTTTCCATTCTAAACTGTTACACCACCATGTGATATGCTCATAAGACGAACTCCTAGGTAATCAAGTTTGTAAATATACTTTGCTAACTTCTTTATTTATTTCTCAACATGTGCAACACTGATGAGTCCACAAATCAAACTCATATAGAGTCTTATTTTAATGCAAATGGTGTCCTACATTGTGTATTTTATCTCGATATCTTATAAAAAATCTCTAAGTTTAAGGTATTTAAGGATTCAGTAGGAGCATGGACACTTAGGCGCAAAACGGAAGAAAAACACAAGAAAAGAGTTGAAGATGCAATGTGTGTATCATCATGATCACTTGGCGATACACCATATAGTTGAGTTCCTCCTTCTATTACAGAAAGCGAGCCCTAAAGGAAGTGGATCAAAAGGCGACGAAAAGGAGCAGTCAGCGCTATGAGGAATAGCTTCGTGAACCAGAGTTATTTCTCCCAACATTAAAGCATGCATGGATAAAAGTCAAGGCACAAATGACAAAAACTAGAAAAAGAGAGATTCACCGAATCACGACTAAAGACACTAAATGGATCCACTAGCGCTAAATCTGAAGCCTATAAATACTAGACTCTTTTATTATTTAGAGGAGGCTTTTGGAGACTTATTTCTAGGACAGTTTTTAGTAGAGAAACATGAGACACTTAATTTGTCAAGTTTTGATAGGGTTTTGAACAAGCTTGAAGAAAGAACTTCTTCTTCCAATCTTGGAAGGGCCGCTTCTCCATTGCCTTCCTTTGTCATTTTTATAGTTTAATCTTTTATACTCATTTAATTGCTTTATCATTTTAAGTCTATATGATAATTTCATGATTTGTTGCTAAAAACCCTCATTCTTATGGTGTGATTTCGCAAATATGTGTTCATTTTATTGTTGCATCTTGATTGCTAATAGGATTAGATGAATTTTAATGGTAATTTCACCTAGTGGTTGAGGTTCAATTTAATGGGTTTGTAATTACAAATAACAAAACACCCATGTGTTTTCGGCTTGTCGGAGAGGGAGGTTGTGAAACCAAGACAACTAGACTTATGGCCCAAGGAGTGGGTCGACATAAGGTTCATCCCAAGAGAAAGAGCCCAAGTCCCATATCCAAGAACCGTGTATCAAAAGGTTAGGGTGTGGGTAAGGTATAGGTTGGTTAGATTAGACGAGTGGGTGCCGGAGAGGAACCATTTGATATGGAGTAAGTCACCCGAGAAGGAAAACTTTTACCTAAAGCTTAGCCTAGTCACCATTTGTCATGCAAATATTACTATCAAAAGCATGAACTCATTTTTTGTGTCAACATATGTTGCGGTCATACTCCAATAACTCTCTTTCATACTTGTTTTCTCTTTTATTTTTGCTATTTACTACTTGTGAAAAACCTTTCTTGATATTCGACACTTTGTTGTCACCAATTAAACGTGTTTTGTTTTAATATTTGAAAATGTCTTGAGGTTTCACTATTTAGAATGGAATTCTAAGTAGATACTACTTTCACTACCACTCCTTCGGGACACGACCCTAACCCTTAGTTGGGTTAATTTACTAGCTTCGACTTGTAGACACTCAAACTATAGGTTATTGTTGATCCGAAAGTATAAAAAGATACACTTATTGAAGCCACTACCTATGGATAATATTCTAAGAGCATCTCCTACTACATTTGCCTTACCAGGATGGTAATGCACACTCATATCATAATCTTTGAGGAACTCTAGCCATCTTTTCAGGGAAAAATTCAACTCTTTTTGGTTGAACACATACTGAAGGCTCTTATGGTCGGTGAACACATTTATCTGAACACCATACAAGTAATGTCTCCAAATCTTTAGTGTGAACATCACTGCTGTTAGATAGTTCTTCTCATGAACCTTAAGTTGTCTAGAAGCATAAGTTAAATCCTTACCCTGCTGCATCAACACACAATCTAGTCTGACTCTAGATGCATCACAATAGATCACATATCCATCTGGACCCTCTGGTAGAGTCAAGACATGAGTTTGTATTAAACCTAGTTTATAACTCTAAGAAGATTTTCTCCCAATCATCAACTGATAGTTGCCCATTTTTTGAGTCAACCTAGTCAATAGAGAAGCTATGAATGAGCATCCTTCCACGAACCTTCTGTAATAACCCTCTAGACAAAGAAAACTTCTGATCTCTATAAAGTAGGTATATTCCATTGTTTCACTTCTTCTATTTTCAGAAAATCAACTTGAATCCCTTCATTTGACACTTTATTCCCAAGAAAAGCAATTCAATACATCCTAAATTCGCAATTATTGAATTTAGCAAATAACTGTCGATCCTTGAGAGTTTGTAGAACAACTCTCAAAAGACTCACATGTTCTTTCTCATTTCTCGAGTAAATAAAGATATTATCAATAAAGACGATAACAAATAAGTCCAAGTACTTCTTAAACACTCTACTCATTAAATCCATAAAAGTTGAAGGAGAATTAGTTTGTCCAAATTACATAACTACAAATTTATAATGACCATACCATGTTCTAAAGGCTTTCTTCGGAATGTCACTATCTCTGACTCTAAGCTGATGATAACCTAATATGAGGTCTATCTTTGAGAAATGACAAGCACCCTGAAGTTTGTCAAACAAGTCATCAATTTTAGGGATGAGGTACTTATTCTTGATTGTGACCTTGTTAACTGTCCATAGTCCATACGCATTTTGAGAGAACCATCTTTCTTCTTTACTAACAACATTGGTTCACCCCACAGGGAAATACTAGGTATGATGAAGCCCTTATCTAAGAGGTGTTTCGACTACTCTTCTAATTCCTTAAGCTCTGCTAAATCCATCATGTAAGGAGGAATAGATATTGGTTAGGTATCTGGAAGAAGGTCGTCGATTTACCTTTCAGGAGGAACACCGGGAAGATTATATAGAAATACTTCTGGAAATTCATTGACTAGTGGAACTGACTCAAGAGTTGGTGTTTCAGAGCTAGAATCCTGAAGCTGAACTAGATGATAGAGATGACCGTTAAAGATCATCTTTATAGACTTAAGGTAAGAAATGAATCGACCCATAGGCGCAAAGCTACTACCCTTTCATTCTAAGATTGGTTCATCTGGAAACTAAAAATTGAACAATCCAAATTCTAAAATTAACTGAGGTAGAGAATTAATGTAACAAATCCATTTCTAGAATGACATCAAAGTCTACCATTTCTAATTCTACAAGATCTAGTGAGGTGACTTTCTGAGAGACTGTGATAAGGCAATTTTTGTATATCCGTCTAGCTATAACTAGGTTACTGACTAGAGTGGAGAATGATAAAGATTCTGAGAGAGTTTCTGGACTAACATTGAATTGGATTGCTATGAAAGAAGTTACAAAAGACAAAGTCATACCTAGATCAAACAATGAATATACATCAAGATCAAAGACTCGTAACATACCAGTCCTGACGAGCCTGAAGAGCATAGAGCATGTTTTGGCGTTGTACACCTCCTCTACTAGATGAGTTACCCAGTAGAGGTAGGGCGACCTGCTAATGCTGCTAAAGTTGTACACTGAGATTTACTATTATAACCTCTTTGACCGTGTTTAGAACGACAATCCTTCAATCTATGACTGGATTGACCACATCTAAAGCATCCTTCCTTACCTCCTAGGTACTCACTCGAATGGTTCCTAGTACATTTGGGCAAGTTGGGTATGTTTTGGTGCCTGAAACTCTAACTTGAGTCTTATATCCTGACGCCCTACCTTTCTGATCATTACTGAACTTGGGATATAGAATACTAGCTGATGAAGAGGTTGGAGTCAAGGACTTTTGATGAAATTGCAAGTGATTTCCACCAACCTATTTATGTTGGGAATACTCACAGTTGCATGTTCTTGCTTTTTTACTCTCCTTATCTTGTTTCTTAAGCTTATTACCCTCAACCTACTGAGAATGAGTCATGAGCCTAGAGATGTTCATGTCTCCCAATAACATAGCGTTCATGCACTTTGTTTTCACTAAGTCTGACACCTCATAAAAAATTATTCATTTACGCCCTGGAATCAGCAACCATGTGAGGAGCATACCTGGAGAGTTGGGTAAACTTAAGCCCATACTCTTCGACTTTCATGTTACTCTACCTTAAGTTCATAAATTCTTGGCCCTTGATTCTCTCAATTTTATTAGGAAGAATCTGTCCAGAAAAGCCTTGCTAAAGCAATCCCTAGTAATATGAGTTGCATCTGTTCACCCATTATCTCTTTCCACTAAGTATACCAAATACGAGCCACATCCTTAAATTGATACGATGCTAGATCTACCGGATCATTTCCAATCACTTGCATGACTTCAAAGATCTTCTTGACCTTATCAACGAATTTTTGAAGATGTTCTCCAACTTAAAATCCTGAGAACTTTGGAGGACTCATCCTAACAAAGTCTCGCACTGTAGTTGCAACTGACCCAACATTGACTTTTGCTTGAACTATAACCCGATGATTGTTCTGGTTGGCACACTTTGAGTCAACATTTGAATGATATTCCTAAATTCTGTGTCCTATACCGGGACAGAAGGAGATGCATTTGTATTCCTAGAATTCACATTCCTAGCGTTAGCTCTACAGAGAGGAATGATCACTGAAACATAGAATGTCGAGTTAGAATAAAATTAGATCATAGCTTACGCATGATAAAAGTGACAACAAAATGAGGACTTTTCTTAAATGCCTTGCAACCTCCTTTCATTATCTGTGGTGCACTTCACACCCGTGAAGAGGACTTTACATAGTGAGGCTTTTCAAACATCCTAGGACACTTAAACCTAATGTTATGATACTAAATTTGTCACGCCCTGAGATAACCTCAAAGACGTAGACACGGGAACTAGGTTCACAAGTGATCCCAAGCTAACCCTATTGTCATAATCATAAGCATACTAGAGATAAAATGAATAATAAAACTGTGCAGAAGCTAAATATCATAACAATGAAAATAATGGGGAATACCCATCTAGTAAACTTAATATATATGAAATTAGAGAGTTTAATACAAGAAAGAAATCAAACTCTAAGACTAAAGTTGAAACTATGTCTTAAATAAGCCTCTATGACTTACTAGAATTGTTGCAACATGCCCCAACTAGATCTAACAAAACTAAAACTAAGTTCAATGGTAAAGATAGCATGTCACTAGTCCTCGAAGAATGAGGACTTAAAACTGATGCTGCAGAACTAGAGATGGGGACTGATCTATGCTTGATCTGAATATTGAGGGCTTGAACCTACATCATGAAAAGATGTAGCGCAATATATACGTCTATATTTGAAAGGTACTGAGCATGAGGGATATAATAAAATTAAAATTAACATATAACTAAATAAAGTAATAAAGCAATGAAAAAATCTAAACAGTATGTATTTGCTGAAATACTGAACATAACTATACATATATAACAAACAAGTTATAACATGCTAAGACTGAATATTGAAACATGGGCAATGCAATGGAATCTTACTACACTATATAAACTACTTGTAACACTCTGAAAGTTCGTAACATAGTCTAGAGACACACTTGATGAAATCATTCTTGAAACAGTGTTTCTCAGCCTAAAATAATGTATTTAATCTAATTATGAAGTGTTAGAGCCAAAATGTCAAGAAACAACCATGACGTCCAGAGTCTAGTGAAATTGATGCTAGTGCACCTTGGCATGTTTCAAGTGGTTTTAGTAGACAGAATTTAGTCATACTTGGTAAGAAGGTGTTAAACATATAGTATAGTGTGTTTAGGGTTTAAATTTCCGGGTATGAGTCCCCAAGGACAACACAACGGGTTTTTGAGAAGGACCCTTGCATTTGATAAAAAGCTGTCAAATTGATAGTGGATAACGACGGATCAAATTACGAGCCGTTGACGGGTCAACCGCCCGTTAATGGTGGCCGTAGGTTCATACTTAACCATTTCAAAAAAACTGCCCAAAAATCCAGGTGTCTAACACAAACCACAGAAAAGGTTCCAACTCATTAAACTCAAATTAACACCTCATTTTTCCCAAACTCAATTCTCTCCAACTACTTTATCTCTCTTTCACAAAGAACACCTTTAAGATTTATTAGGGCTCCAAGACTCAAGTTTTCTTCTATCAATCTTCAAGGATTACTAAGGTATGGAAGATATTCATTCTAGGGATCTGTTTCCCCAAGAGACTCTTCAAAATTGGTTTTCATTTTCGTGAATGGTCTTTCAAATTGATTTGATATAGAATTTATTTTATTAATATTGATAGTTATGATTGTTTATTGGTTAATTTTTTTAGTTCTTAGTCTAACACCTAGTTTTCATGAAAGACTCAAGATTGACCCTTTACCCTATCCCTTGTTATGCATTAGACTTGTAGATGATTAGGGTTGTTGCAATTGATTATGTTATTGTTTAATTCACTATATTTTGATGATGGTTTTTGTATTATTGGATAATTGTTATGAATTTTAGGTAAGATATTGAAGGAGGTTCTTGGAAAACATTGGTAAGATCCTTGAGATTATGATATCTCTACTTCAATTATGCTGGTCTATTCTTGATGATGATATTCAGTTGGAGTATGGTTATGTGAATATAATAGGATGATGATATGATGATTATGATGGCATTATATGAATATGTTGAATGTGAGATTATGGTAAGGGTATGTTGATGCGAAGTTGATGATTATTCTCTTGTGTACCTATTATTATGACTATGACGTGTTGATCTCACTAATGATTGGGTTTTGATGAAAAGAAGTTATAATTCTAAACCTAAAGAGATATGATCATGTTTATGAACGGGGTTAGTCTTCTATGGACTATGTTAATTTTGATGATTCAGATTGACTTAAAGAAATTTCAAAAAGAGACTTTAGCTTAGCACCGAGCGAACTGGATATGAGATGTGTCCCTTCACTAGTAGGAAGGTAGGTTCATTATTGATCTCATGAGATGGAGACTACAATGCAATTGTTCATTAAAAGGATTTCTAGAAAATCTCCTAGTTCCTTAACTATGTTGCCTTCATAGGAATACTAGCTGGTGGATCCACCTAAAATATTATGTTCATATTACAGTTCTACCTTTGCAACAGAGCACCTTCTTTCGGTGTAGGGTTTCATGACACTGGATTCCATGTTTAGCTCTCATGGTCTATTGTCGATTAAGGCAATTGTTCTCAAAAGTAAAATTAATAAATAAAGATGGACACTAACTAGGGTGACTAAAGGCGTTCTACTTAGTAAAGGTAAGGGTATGGGACATTACCTTTGCCTTGCATAAGTTTGTCTTGAAGGGAGTCCTAGGAGATTGTTCATATGTTTTTATGTACTTATGATATCATGAAATATATATATACACATATATATATATATATATATATCTCTTTGTCCTTTATGATGTTGTTCTCATTTGATCTTTGTTTCATTGACGAACATGATATTGGTCTAAATTGTTATATATGTTGATGACTACTCATGATGTTATGTTATGTGAAGCAAGGCATTAATTATGGTCTTTTTTCTAGTTAACTTGATTGTGTGGGGTTATGGGGTTTCACATGAGCATTGCACTTGTAGGATTTGGATGGTATTGTTGGTAAGGATCTTGTATGTCTTGATGATATGAATTATAGCTTATGATATGCTAATATGACTTTATGTTGGTGTTGTTCTTATATATGAATATGCGTATGTCTTGTGTTCTTTTGATCATTTGTTCGTATTTGGTCTCCTATGTGCACACATAAAGAGTTTTTCCGAATGACTTGATATGTTTCAAAGAAATGGTCCCTTTTATGCATGTCTTCAAATGTTTTATGTGCATATGTTTCCATAATTCGTACAAGTCATTGTACTAACCCATATTCCTTATGTTTTTACAAATATGTAGGTGCGGGTTGTTAGGGTGCTTAGAGGCCATTTGCAAGAAGACTTGGACATCATTCTCAAGTTGTTGGTGAGTCCTCAATGTTCGAGGATGGTGCCACTTATCTAGCTTAGTAGGATTGCTTATGTCTAAAGACACTTATTCATTTCTTATTCTTGAAACTATTATTGTAAGCCTATATGTGGCATATTGTAATTGTGTAAGGCTATGCATAAACTTCTAATTCTCCTTTTAGATTGTTATATGTGAGACAAGTATTAGACTATTTAATGAATTGCTTATTCTAAATGTGAAGTCTATGTAAACTTCTTAAGAGAGGAGTCTATGTAAACTCCATATATGATATGTAAGAAGTCTAAGTATAATTCACTATGTAAAAGTTTTTAATTTTACGCATTTTTTTACCAATTATATGCCATGATGTATTCTAAGGGATAGTGTGTGTCCTCTTCTAGAACGAAGACGCCGGTTATATCTATAGGGTGCTCTACATTATGATAAACTTGGTATCAGACTATGATGTTTAGTAACTTTAGGATTGATGTCTAACTAAACCCGTCTATATAGTGTGTTGTTCATAATTGTGAAGCGCGCCACTCTTATAATTGGTGGGCTATGTGATGCTTAGGAAATTCTCATCTTCTTGCTATTCCTATGTCGTGCCTTAAGAGGCTTAACTCTTTGTGTCCTTTTTGTCTAACCCTTTTTTTGTTGTTATTGGATATAACTACTAAAAGGGCAGCCGCAAGAATAGTTGGTAAAGAGATTGCTAATATAGGAGATCCTCCCCAAGACAACCAAGATCCTCCAGAAAGCAATCAAATTCCTCCACAACAACAAGTTCCTTTGAGTGACCAAGCTCCGGACAATCCTCTGGCTATGCCGGATGGAGACATAAGGTCGTCTTTTCTAAGTTTGTCTCAAGCCATTACTTCTTAAACTCATGTCGTAACTATTCAAGTCCAAGCTATGACGTCACAAGTGAATTGGTAAGTTGCACCCCGTGTAAACCAACATTCTAGTACCATGGCTTATCATTTGAGATATTTCCCTAGGATGAATCCTCCTATGTTTATTGGGTCTAAGGTTGGTGAAGACCCCCAAGCTTTCTTGTTGAGGTCTATAAGATCTTGTTTTCTATGGGAGTGAATTCGAATGGGAAGGCTGAGTTAGCCACTTATCAAATCAAAGATGTGGCTCAAATTTGGTATACTCAATAAAGAGACAATAGGGTTTTAAGAGGTGGTCTCATGACTAGGGAGATCTTTAGGAGGGCCTTTCTTGATAGGTTCTTCCCAAGTGAAAAAAAGGAGGCTAAGGTGGAAGAGTTCATCAACCTTCGTCAAGGAGGTATGAGTGTGCTATAATACTCCTTGAAGTTCACTAAATTGTCTAAGTATACCCCTTCCTTGGTGTCTAACCCAAGGGATGAGATGAGTCACTTTGTAACAGGAGTGTCCGAAGATCTAGTAGAAGAATGTCGTATGGTTGTGCTTCATGACAACGTGGACATTTATCAATTGATGGTGAATGCTCAACAAGTGGAAGAGATTAGTGTTAGGAGGAAGAATAGGGATATTAAGAGGGTAATGTCTTATGAAGGAGATTCTTCCAAGGGTAGGTTTGGAAATTCAAGACAAACCTAAGTTCAAAAAGAGGTTCTCCAACCAAGTTCCTTCTAAATTTCCCAAGGTTCAAAAATTATAGGGTGTCTAACCCTAGGTCCCAAAAGGGAAGAGGTGGTGATTCACCAAGTAAGAAACCTAATTGTGGAAAGTGTGGTAAGAAGCATGTTGGTGAATATCTAGTTGAGATGGGTAATTGCATTGGTTATGGCAATATTGGCCATAAGTTAAGGGATTGTCCTATGATGAGAGGTCAAGAAAAGGGGGGAAGTCAAGCTCAAACAAATGGTCCTAGCTCCTAGGCTCCTAAGAAGAACCTCTTTTATGCTCTCCGCTCTAGGAGAGAACAAGAAGGTTTTCCTGATGTGGTGACCAGTATGTTACAAGTATTTTCTATTAATATATATGTTTACTTGATCTCGGTCCCACCTTGTCATTTGTTACCCCTTTGGTGGCTAGAAAGTTATGTTTCCGATGTTCTAAATGAACCTTTTATGGTGTCTACCCCGGTGGGTGATGTTGTAGTTGCAAAAAGGTTATACATAAATTGTCCTATATTGTTGTCCTATAGAGTTACTCTTGTTGATTTGGTTGAACTTGACATTTTTGATTTTGATGTCACATTAGGAAGGGATTAGTTACATGTTTGTTTTGCTTCCACAGATTGTAGAATAAGGGTAATTAAGTTCAATTTTCCAAATAAGCCCATTTTAGAGCAAAAAGGGGGAAACTCAATCTCTAGAGGTCAAATCATTTCGTGTCTTAAAACTTATAAGATGACCTATAAGGGATGTCTCTACCCTATTGTGAGGGTAAATGACCTATAATCTAATATTCCTCATTTATAATTGGTCCCCGTAGTGAAGGATGTTCAAGAAGTCTTTCCCAATGACTTACCCGGAATTCCTTCCAAACCGGAAATAAATTTTGGCATAGACTTGTTGCCAGATAGGAAACCCATTGTAGTTCCTCTTTATCGGATGGCTCTGTCCAAATTGAATGAGTTGAAGCCTCAACTCAAAAATTTGTTTGACAAGGTTTTTATACACAAATCATATTTCCATGGGGCTGTAACGACCCAGATTTTGGAATCCAAATCGCCACCGGCATCGTTGACCTCTCAGAGGTAGCAGACAAGACTCTTCATCATTCATCACATCCATATGGTTAATTTTAGTGGAAAATTTAAAAGTTTTAAACTTATGAAGTATATACATAGACTTCATATAGTTATTTCATGAATTTTTTAAATACTAAGCGCAACATAAATGTAACAATAATCTATCATAAGAATCATTTCGAAACATAATAAGAATTTATCATAAATACGTTTGCCAAACACAACCTTATTACAAAAACATCGAAATTAAAGTGCAAAAGAAACACTAGGGAGAACATCCATTAGCTATGCCTAAAACTAAGGCTAGACTAAAACTGTAGCATCTCAAAATAAAGAGGACCTACCAAATGGTTTGGAGAAACGTTGATGTCCAAATCGTTGCAAGAGTCGTCATTCTGTCCTTTAACCTGCATCTATAAAATATTAATTTGTAGGGGTTAGTACACCACTTGTACTAAGTATGGGTGTATACACACATACACATAAAGATATGCATGATCAACGAAAGTTATTCCTGAACAACATGTTATTTCTGGAAAGTCTAGTCACTAGACATTCTTAATTCGTTGGTTGTGAATTGTGGTATGAATATGATGAATTTAATGCATTCATAGCACACAACTCATTTTCTATATTATTACAAAACATTATTATCATCAACATAATTTTAGAACAACTCGGACGAATATTTGAGATTTTGATCTTCTTATGTCGAGAGCTCCTCTTTGTACACTTAGATTATTTTTTAGTCCTTTCCTTATTGTTGTTGTGTAGTTCAATAACTCCTTTGTTCCGATGTTTTACTTATAAGTGCAATGATTCATTCTAGTCCTATACCCACAATGAATAGATGTAAGTAATCCAAGGACTAAGGAATGATTTCCCTATCCTATAGTGAGTCATTCTTTACACTATATATTCATTACCTTTCATAAGTAATTATCTATTGATCATGCTATTGATTTCAATTCTTTCATGTTTTATATGTTATACATTCATATACACGAGACTTTGGAATCTCAAGTGAGGGCCCAACATATGGAACCTCAACCCAAGGGCCTTTTTTAGAAAACACAGACTTTGCTTCATTCATTCATTAATACTTCACATTATTCATTTCATCCATTCGTAGGCTTATGTAAGAACCAGATATACCTAGGATGAATTTTAAGACTCTCATCGGGATCACAAAGTGCAATGACCAAGAATGACCTAATGCCATTACTTGAATCTGATTTCACCTCCTGATTGTCTTGCATAAACACCTTCGGTGTTGTTCATTTCATTATCTTTCTTACTTTGAGGAACTCCAACCTTAACCGACATAGATCATGTGAGCATCATGAAATCCGGTGTCTTCCCCACACCGAAAAAAGGTGGAGTTACTGGCCAAGGTGAAAACAAAACATGCTAGCATATATAGGGAATTGAACCCTTCTAAAACCCAATGTTGGCAGCATAGGTTGAAAGAATAGGAGATATAAGGAGATCCATACCCGCCTAAATGGACAGTCTCATCACATGAGATTTACAAGAACCTCTGCCTTCCCAAAAAAAGGAATCGCAACTCATAGCTAGCCTATCATGCTCAGTATAAAGTTCTATTACATTCATCTCACACATCATAGAAGTTGTCTTCTAGAATGAGGGCATCATTGCACATTATATGATTTCTCATCTCATCATTAGTATTAAGTGTCAATTGTACTTACACTTACATATAGAGTATGATTGATACTTGTCTCTTGATATTCAACACTCTCTTAGGTGAGTACTTTTAGTGACGTTTACTTAGGCTTGCTTGAGACTTGTCTCACCATTCATTTTAGCCTCTTATCATGTTGTCACTATTTTCATTAGCATCATAGATTAACATAATTACTCACCTCATTATGTGAATGTTCATTTCTTGTTTATCTTTTAGTGTTGACTCAAGCATTATGGAGACTTACTTCTAGATTGAGATTTACTTACTTTATTGATGACTGGTCATTATTACTTTACGTTGATGAAATGTGAATTTTCCTTACATATCATCCTTTGGTGTTAATGAGATTGGTCTCACACATTCTAACACCTTCATACGTGAGTATTCTTTTAACATAGTAGCTTAGGTGTAAGTGAGACTTATCTCACTTCCTTTAACACCCCATTATGGTCACTTATTTAATTTAGACCCCTTTAATTATGTCATAACTCACGTTACTTACTTACTTTAGTGTAGTAGATTCATATCATCGTTTATGGACGACGAGCACTTCATTTAATGAGTTTCATGAGTTCATATGTCATTCTTTTAAAGCATGTGGGGAGTTGTCCCAATGAGTGGCATGCCCTTAATTATGGGTTCATTGAATTATTTTGGAATTTCTTATATTATCATTTGATACTCTAACTACACAAGATTGGCATGTGTTAGTAATGGTCTCAACCTTTGAATATTAAACTACAAAACCATTTTTGTTGGCATGTACCAATTTTACGTATATTCATATTTAAATTTAATATGTATGAACCATTAGCTAATATTTTAATTATTTAACATAATATTATAGCCATTTACATGCATCACTTTTAGACAATGTAACGTTAGCCATGTTATTGGCATACGATTAATATTGACATAAACAATTGAGCATAGATTTCATAACCATATTTGTTGGCACAAGCCAATTTTGATGTTCAACATGCTTAAGTTTTCAGACATTATACATTATCCAATATTTTAGTTATTTAATATAATATTATATCCAATTCCCTACAACTTGTTTGACAATGTAGTGTTAACCAATTTATTGGCTTAAGATTAGTATTGGCATAAGCAATTGACTATAGATTTAATAACTGTTTGTTGGCATAAGCAAAAGTTTCATTCAATCATGCCCCATTTGGGATACATTATTCATTAACCAATATTTTACTTATTTAGAGATAACATTATATATAATTCCAATTTAAATTTTGAACAATGTTTTTGTTAGTCATTTTATTGACATACACCAAACATTCACTCAAATTATGATTTCACTGAGATCTTTTTAGCTAACCTTATAACATAACTTTAGGCATAACGTTTTTTAAAACATCTTGGACAGCATCATATTAGTATTAGATGAATATATCATCTTTATAAATTCATATTAACAGCAAGTATGCAGAACAGATCATAACATCTACATACATAACATTTTCGGATATATCTTTAAAATAGTATCATCTTTAATTCACATAATAACACGTAGCATCACACGTGTACAATTAAAAGGTTCATTCAATCATTATTTAATCAAAAACCACACGCATTAAAATCATCCAACACCACATACCAACAACATGATTTATAACCTATTCAACATTGAAATCGTAACAAGGATACTAAGGAAAGGAGTTCGACAAGAACGGCGGGAAATAACTTTAGTTCTCAAGATCTTTGAATCATTCGAAAGAAAGTTATCTTGGAGAAAGAAGTCAGGATATAAACCCATAACTTATGTAGAACTTAATCTATGAATACCACCTTGAACGAAACCTTGAGAAAACCTTCAAATCTCCCAAAGAAATCGATAAGTTTTCTGCCTTTTTCTTGCTTTCGTTGCCTACTGTTTTTCCATCACCTTTTCTATGAGTTTAAACGTGATTTTTAGGTTTAAGAAATGATCTTTAGTTATACAACTTAGGTTTAATAAGTTAATTTAATAAAATAATTAACCAATTATCAAAATGCCCCTCCTAAGTTGACTAAATATAGGAGAACATACACTTAGTCAAATCTGGAAATTGGTGTGGACTATGGTATCGGTCAACATTTTGACTTTATATTAATTAATTAAATACTTAATTTAATTAATTTAGGTACCTAGTGTAAGTACTAAAGCACCCCTAAGTCATTGGAACTATAAGCAACCCTTTAGGACCATCCTAGGTTAAGCACTAGGTTGTTTTTTTCTTGTTTTAACTGAAATCTGATAATTGCTTTGTGATTTCAGTTTTTCCCCTTTAAATTAATTAATTATGTTGCTAAATTAATTATTTATGTAACCTAGGAGAATTACCAAAGTACCCCTAATTTGTTAGGACCATAACTAACCTTTTGGACCATCCTGGGTTAGCTACTAGGTTGTCTTTTTAAGTAATACTAGGTTAGTGTTAACCCTGTTTTAGTCCAAGGTTGTCGGCTGTACTAATGGGTCCATTTCGGTTAGTCCTAGGTTATTTATACAGTTAGGACAGTTAGTTAGGACCTAGAGTTTGTTAGAAAGTTATGCCCCACATGGAGTGGTCCCTTGTGCACGTTTTTCCCCTAACTACCCTAACCGAATTTGGTTAGGGTGGGCCCCTTCTTTGGCCACTTCTTCACATGTCTTGCACATGTGCTTGCACATGCGTTGGTTGTACTTTCCTAACTAACTATTATTTATGGTTCCTTTGGTAATGTTTACTTATATTCCTAAGGACCCTCACTATGTCCTTGGGCACTGCTCACTCTTTATGATCATTTTAAATGGTTATGTACTTAAAGTACTAGGTTTGACACTTGGATGCCTAGTACCTAATGTGTTTTGAACTGATGAATTTCTGAATTTTAGCTTAGGGTCTTCATTGCAGATACATTTCCTAAACAAGCTCATTAATAATTAGATATATTGCTAACAACCTTTAAGCCAATATTTTCTAATATGCCAAATATTTTGCTTATTGGACATTATATAGAAATTGTCTATTACCCCTTAGCAAATTTTCTATATTATGCCCAATATTTCTCAATATTGGGCATTGGAATGTCTATGTATCCCCAATACGCACTCTTAGAGACCTATTGGGCTCTTCACTAGATATAAAATTTTCCGAAATGTTACAGGGGCGCTCCGGTTTTATTTGTGAAAAAAAATGGGTCACTTAGGATGTGTATTGACTACCGGCAATTGAATAAGGTCACCATAAAGAATAAGTATCCTCTTCCTAGGATTGTTGACTTGTTTGATCAACCCAAGGGGCGAGTTACTTTTGAAAGATCCATTTGAGGTCGGGATATTACCAACTTAGGGTGAGAGGTGAAGAATTCCTAAAATGACTTTCCAAACTAGGAATGGTCATTATGAGTTCCCATTTATGTCTTTTCGGTTAACTAATGCCCTGGAAACATTTATCAACATCATGAATAGATTGTCTCGGAATTACCTTGATTCTTTTGTAATTGTCTTCATTGACGATATCTTGGTATATACTAAGAGTAAGGATGAGAATATGTGCCATTTGAGGGTGTTATTGCAAGTCCTCAAAGAACACCAACTTTTTGCAAAGTATAGTTAGTGTGAATTTTGGTTGAAATCGGTTGCATTTCTTGGTCATGTTGTCTCAAGTGAGGGTATAGAGGTCGATCCAAAGAAAACGAAAGTAGTGAGAAATTATCCTAGACCTCTAATCCCACCGACATAAGAAGTTTCTTGGGTCAAGCAGGGTACTATAAAAGGTTCGTTGATGGCTTTATATCCATTGCTTCTCCTTTGACAACCTTAACTCAAAAGAAGGTTATGTTTGAGTGGTCGGAGTCTTGTGAAAGAGAATTCAATAATTGAAAAATAAGCTTACCTCCATCGCGGTGTTGACTTTACCGAATGGTAAAAATGCCTTGTAGAGTATTGTGACGCTTCTCGAGTAGGTTTGGGTTGTTTCCTTATGCAACATGGTAAGGTTATAGCTTATGCCTCTAGACAAATCAATGTGAATGAGAAGAACTATCCAACTCATGATCTTAAATTAGGTGCAATGGTGTTTGCTTCAATAATATGGAGGTGTTATCTCTATGTGATACATGTGGATATATTTACCAACCACAAGAGTCTTCAATATGTCTTTACTCAAAGGAGTTGAATCTCCGACAAAGGAGGTGGTTGGAATTTTTGAAGGACTATGACATGAGTGTCCTTTACCACCCTATCAAAGCAAATAATATTGTAGATGTCATGAGTAAAATGACTATGTGTAGTGAAATAGGTTCATAAATTGGATCGGTTGGGTATTCGATTGGAAGATTCTCCAAATGGAGGTTCTATTGTCCATGATAACTCTGAATCATCTTTTGTGGTTGAGGTCAACTCTAAGAAACACCTTGAATGTTCTATTGATGGAATTGAAGGAGTCAGTGCTTAGTAAGCTTAGTGAGTCATTCTATTAAGGGGGATGGGGGTACTTAGGTACAAGGTAATTGTGTGTACCAGATATTGATGATTTGAGAAAAGAAATATTGAAAAAATCTCATGGTTCCCGATATTTTATTCATCTGGGTGCCACCAAAATGTATCGTGATCTTAGAGAGGTCTATTGGTGGGATGGTTTGAAGAGGGAAATAATAGGAGTTTGTGGCTAGGTGCCCTAATTGTCAACAACTTAAGGTCGAGCATCAAAACCCAGGTGGTTTGACTCAAGTAATGGATGTCCCTACTTGGAAGTGGGAAGATATAAATATGGACTTCGTTGTTGGGTTGCCTCAAATCTGGAGGCAAAATGACTCAATATGGGTTATTGTGGATAGGTTGACAAAATCTTTCCACTTTATCCCTGTCAAGTCTACATATTCGGCAGAAGAGTATGCTAGGTTAAATATTAATGAGATTGTGAACTTCCATGGGATCCCTTTGTCCATCATCTCGGATAGAGGTGCCTAATTCACTTCTCATTTTCAGAGGTCTTTTCAAAAGGGTTTAGGTACTCAAGTGAAACTTAGTATAACTTTTCATCCTCAACAAATGGTCAACTGGAACGTACCATTAAAACTTTAGAATATTTGTTAAGATCTTGTGTTATTGATTTCAAGCGTAATTGGGATGATCACCTACCGTTGTGAGTTCTCTTACAATAATAGCTACTATTGGGGTATTTCTATGTCACCTATTGAAGAACTTTATGGTAGGAGTTGTAGGTATTCGGTTGGGTGATTTGAGGTTGGTGAGTCTTCACTCCTTGGTCCCGAGAAAGTCTATGAGGCTATAGAGAAAGTTCAAATGATAAGAAAGGTTGAATATAGCCTATAGTCGAAACAAAAATCTTATGTCGATAATAGACCTTGAATTTGAAATAGGTGATTGGGTTATTTGAATATTTCACCCATTAAAAGAGAGATGAGGTTTGGTAAGAATGGGAAACTAAGTCCTTGTATGTGGGTCCTTAATTCCTTATGAGTTACTGCAATAAGTTAGAAAAATTACTTATGATATGTGAACTAGCTTCGGTTCATCCGGTATTTCATGTTTCTATGCTCAAGAAATGTTTGGAGATCCTGTGTCTATTCTCCCTGTTGAAGGACTGGGGGTGAATGAAAATCTTTCTTATGAAGAGGTTCTGGTTGAAATCCTAGATCGTCAAGTCAAAAGGTTGAGGAACAAATTAAAGAGGTGGACTACGTAAAAGTTCTATGGAGAAACCATCTAGTTGATGGTGCAACATGGGAGGCTGAGACCGAGATAAAGTCCCTCTATCCTCATCTCTTTCTACTTTAAGGTTAGTTTTCCTTTTAAATTAAAAATGATGAATAATGTGGATTTTGACTTGTTTTTTCTAAGTATGATTATAACTTAGTACATGTTTTATGCTAAAAATGAGTTTTTATGAAAATATGCTTTTATGTTCTAATTGATCTTATATCAGTTTTATATTTGCATCCTTGAGATTATAGTGCTTTGATATGGTCTTGAGAAGAAAAATAGCATGTATTGAGATCATGTTGATATTGAGAAGGTAGTTCCTCATTATATGATGTGAAATATTTAGATCTTATATTGGATAAATTATGAATCGTGTTGTTGTGTGAAGTACTTTGATTTTATGTTGAAGAGAGTGGTGATGTACTCCTATGAGTTGTGACTCATGAATATATGCATGTTTTTTGGTTAGGCTGCTATTGAGTCTCTTCTATCCCTATAAAGAGATATAAAAGTCATTCAGAGATGAATGTTCCTAAGGGGGGATAATTTAACACTCTGTAAGTACACAACTTAGTCTAGAGTCTCACATGATGAATTAAACCTTGAACAATGTTTCTATGCCTAAAATAATGTATTCAATCTAATTTGGAATTTTTAGAGTTAAAAAGTCAAGAAACAACCATGACATCCGGAGACTAGTGAAATTGATGCTAGTGTGGTTTGGCATGTTTCAAAGAGTTTTAGGAATCGGAATTTAGTCAAATTTGGTATAAAGGTATTAAACATATAGTAGAGAGTGTTTAGGGTCGAAATTTCTAGGTACGACTCCCTAAGGACCACCTTAAGGGTCCTTGAGGAGCACCATTGCATTTGAACTAAAAAGCTTTCAAATTGATAGTGGCTAATGACAAACCAAATGAGGAGTTGTGAATGGGTCAATGACCCGTCGATGGTGGTCATAAATTCATACTTATACATTTCCAAGAATGCCCCAAAAATCCAGGTATGTGACACGAACCACGGATGACCAGTATCGGGCCGTGGTTTGGTCAAGAGACTGTCGATGAGCATTGGTCGTTTGAAGCTTCATTCACTGGTAAGTTTATGAGTTAAGTGGGTTAGTTGGTTAATTATTTAATTGGTTAATTAATTAGGGGTTAAGGGGTGGTTAATTAAGTTAGGTGGGGACTATAAAAGGGTCTCAACTTATTAAACCCAACTTAACACTTCATTATTCCCAAACCCAATTCTTTCCAACTTCTCTATACTTTCTCTCTCTTTCCCAAAGACCAACTTCAAGCTTTATTAGGGCTCAAAGACTCAAGTTTTATTCCATAAATTTTCAAGGATTACTAAGGTGTGGAAGTTATTCACTAAGGCTCTTCAAAATTAGTTTTCAAAGATGTCTAGAACATGGGTTCATCCAATTTCATGAATGGTCTTTCAAAGTGATTTAATGTTGAATTTCATTGATTAATATTGATATATTATGATTGTTTATTGGTTAATTCTTGTAGTTATTAATATTTGACCTAGTTTTCATGAAAGACTTAAGATTGAATCATTTACTTTAACCCTAGTTATGAATTGGACTTACTGATGATTAGGCCTGTTGGAATTGATTATATTATTATTTAATTCACTATATTATGATGATGGTGATTGGATTATTGGATAATTGTGATGAATTTAGGGTAAGATCTTGAAGGAGATTCTTGGAAGACATTGGTGAGATCCTTGAGATTTTGATTTCTCTACTTCAATTATGTTGGTCTATTCTTGATGATGATATCCAATTGGAGTATGATTATGGGAATAGAATAGGATGATGATATGATGATTATTATGGAATGATATGAATATGATTAATGTGAGATCATGGTAAGGGTATGATTAAGCAAGGTTAATGATGATTCTCTTATGTACCTACTATTATGACTATGATGTGTTGATCTTACTAATGATTGGGTTGTGATGAAATGAAGTTCTCATTCTAAACCTAAAGAGTTATGATCATGTTTATACATGAGATTAGTCTCCTTGGACTATATTAATATTGATGATTAAGTTTGATTTAAAGACATTTCAAAAAAAGAATTTAGCTTAGCACCGAGAGAACTAGATATGAGATGTGTCCCTTTCCAAGTGGGAAAGTAGGTTCACTGTTGATCTCGTGATATGGAGATTACAGTGCAATTTTCCATAAAAGGGTTTCTAGTAAATCTCATAGTTCCTTAACTATGTTGCCTTAATGGGAATACTAGCTAGTGGATCCACTTAGAATGTTATGTTCATGTTATAGTTCTACCTTGGCAAGTAAATCACCTTTTTTCGATGTGGGATTTCATGACACCGGATTTCATAGTTAGCTCACATGGTCTATTGTCGTTAAGACGATTGTTCTCAAAAGTAAAATGAATAAATAAAGATGGACACTAACTAGGGTGACTTAAGGGGTTCTACTTAGTATAGGTAAGGGTATAGGACCTTACCTATGCCTTGCACATGTTGGCCTTGAAGGAAGTCCTAGGAGGTAGTTCTTATGTACATATGATATCATGAAATGTATATATGTTGGTCCTATGATGAACATGATATTGGTGTAAATTGCTATATATGTTGATGACAACTCATGATGTTATGTTATGTGAAGAAAGGCATTACTTATGGTCTCTTTTTTAGTTTACTTGATTATGTAGGGTTATGGGGTTTTCCATCAACATTGCACTTGTAGGCTTGGGATGAGAGTTTTGGTTAGGGTCTTGTATGTCTTGATAATATGAACTATAGAACATGATATGCTAATATGAATTTATGTTGATGTTGTTCTTATATATGAATATGAGTCTGTCTTATGTTGTTTGAATCATTGGTTTGTATATTCTCTCCTATGTGTGTGCATAAAGGTTTTTCTAAATGACTTAGAAAGTTCTAAATAATTGGTACATTTCATGCATGTATACAAATGTTTTATATGCATATGTTTCCATACATAGTACAAGTGGTTGTACTAACCCATATTCCTTATGTTTCTACAAATATATAGGTTCGAGCTGTTGAGATGCTTAAAGGCCATTTCCAAGAAGACTTGGACATCTTTCCCAAGTTGTTGATGAGTCCCCAATGTTGGAAGATGGTGTCACTTATCTAGATTAGTAGGATTGCTTATGTCTAAAGACACTTTTTTCTTTCTTATTCTTGAGACTATTGTTATAAGCCTATATGTGGCATATTGTACTTGTGTAAGGGCTATGCCCAAACTTATGATTCTCCCTTTAGATAGTTATATGTCAGACAAGTATTAGACTATTTAATTAATTGCTTATGTCAAATGAGAAGTCTATGTAAACTTCATAAGCGAGGAGTCTATGTAAACTCCATATAAGATATGTGAAAATCTTAAGAATACTTCACTATCTAAAAGTTTTTTAATTTTCCGTATTTTTCTCTACCAATGATTTTCCATGATGTATTCTAAGGGCTAGTCTATGTCCTCTTCGAGAACGAAGACGCTAGTTATGTCTAGGGGGTGCTCCCCGATCGTGACCCTACTAATAACCAATAATATAATCACATGAGCTAATTGTGGAGTCTGGTGTATATTCCCCATCGAGAGGACCCAATATACCCGACCAAAAGGTATAGAGGCATATTAGCGTGATCACTGAAATGATGCCCACAGAAAGGACTCACAACCTACATGCCTAGTAATTTTGGACACTGTGGGTAAGACTGGGCAACGGAACGGGACGTACCGGTACCGTTCCGGTTCGTCCCGTTTCGGTTGCCTACGGGACGGGCCGGGATATTCTAAACCGGTACACGGAACGGGACGGAACCGTAGTTTCGTACCGGTGTACCGGTACCGGTTCATTCCGGTTTCGGTCCGGTCTGTTCCGGTTCCGGTCCGGTTTATTTAATATATATTAATTTTTTTATATTTTATATTTTATATAATTTATATTTATATTTTTTATAAATTATATTTTAAAATTTAATTTTTTTTCAAAAATCCCGCCTGCCCGCCCTGCCCGCGCCTGCCCGCCCCTGCCCGCGCTGCCCGCCCTGCAGACTGCAGTCTGCATAAAGCACTGCAGCTGCAGTGCAGCCCCCCCCCACCCCCCACCCCACCCCAAACGGAAAAATTAAAACGGCTAGTTTTTTTGTTGTATAAATTAGAGTTGTGTGTAAAAAAAATTTTATTTACAAGTTTACAACTTACAAATATAATCTGAGTATTTGAGAGAATATATATTTCCAAATTACATTCATATTTATAAGTATAACTTATATCATTTGGTCATTTGGTGTATTTCGGAGGAGGAATCTTCTTCAAATTTCAAGTTTCGACATCAATATTTTAATTTTCATTATAATCGTTTGTTCTTATACAAACGTTTGGTAACTTCGTTCCACTCTCTAATCTTATATTTATTTTTTGTATTTATTATTTAACTTGTAAGTTGTTCTTGTTAAGTTTCGTATTTTATAATTTATAATTTTATATCATGGAGTCTTCTAAAAAAATTGGAAGTAAAAAAGGTCTAGTAGAATCAGTAAAAAAATTAGTTAAAAAAACTAACAAAGGTGCTAGTTCGTCTAAATCTAAAATTCCTCTTGTTAGAATAAATACAGATGAATTTACGCATGTGAATGAAACTAGTTTTTCCCGTCCCGGTCCTATAAATATTAATTCAGATAGTCCGACTCCCCATGAACTCTATGAAAGATATTATGGTATTAATCAAGAAAATGAAGAAGTGGAAACGGATGAACAATTAAATTTAGATGAAGAAGTAGATTTAGATGATACACCGACTAGCCCCGCCGCCGACCTCAATACAGTCAATAGTATAGGTATTGAAGCTTCAACTCCGGTTGGAACTACTCGTCCCCTTATTATTCCAACTAGAGGTAAGACCAAGGTACAACGTTCTTTAAAATCACATGTGTGGAAATTTTGTTATTTGAATGAAGAAAAAACTTTTAGTATATGTAATCTTTGTAAATAACATTTTAAATATACATCTGGTGGGACGGGAGGTTCAACGGGGGGATTAAAAAAACATTTGATTAACAAGCATAGTAAAGAGTGGTTTGCATATATGTCTTCTCTTGAAGTTGGTGGAAATTGTAATGTTGAAGAATCGGTTAGAGGATCAAATATGGTTCAAAGTGAGTTAAATACTTCGAACCCAAGTGGTCCTCTTACACATCGAACCTATAACAAGGATCGTGATCGTGAAAACTTTGCTAAAATGGTTGTTGTTTGTGCTTTACCTTTTAGTTTTGGAGAACATCCGGGTTTTATTGCTTATATTCGTGAAACATATAATCCTAGTTTTCAAGGTTTATCAAGAAGCATGGTAAAAAGAGATATTTTCGAATTTCAAGAAAAACATTGTCAATATTTACGTGCCTATTTTGAACTAATGGATTGTAGAGTTGCTATTACTACTGATATGGGTCGTAGTCCTAATGGTTTTGATTATTTAACTGTTACTGCGCATTGGATCGATTATAATTGGAATTTACAAAAAAGAATTATTGGTTATAAAATTTGTCAAAAGAAAAAAACCAGAATTTATATTGCTACTACTGTGTTGAAAATTTTAGATTTTTTTGGTCTTTGTGATAAAGTCGTTAGTATTACTTTAGATAATGCCTCTGCTAATTTAAATGCTATTAATTTGCTAGAACCTAGACTTTGTCCTATTAGTAAATATGCTTTTCATGTTAGATGTGCCGCGCATATATTAAATTTGGTTGTTAGTGACGGTGTGAAATTATTTGAAAATAGTTGTGATAAAATTGATAATGCTTGTTTTTATATTTTTCATATGAATAGTAGTAGTAGAATTAATCAATTTAAAGAACTTTGTAATGCATTTAAACTTCCGTTTAGAAAAGTTCCGAAGCATGTAAAAACTAGATGGAATTCCTTTTATGATATGCTTGAAGTTGCTTATGCATATAGACAACCTATTACTACGCTATTTAATAATCATAATGCTTATCCTGAATTTAAAATTAATGATAGTGATTGGGATGAAGTAAATGAACTTAGAATATTTTTGAAATCATTTTATGATGCTACTAAAAATTTTTCTGGAATATATTATCCTACTATTTCTGAAATTTTAATACACATATGTGAGATTTCATCTATTTTTTCTGAATATAAAACAAATACTTTATTCACCTCTGCTATTGAAGTTATGATTACAAAATTTAAAAAATATTTTTTTCCTATTCCTCAAATTTATTTAACTGCACTTCTTTTCAACCCCGAATATAAAGAATATGGTACAAAAGCTTTAGTTGAATGCATTTATCAGAATTTAGATATTCAACCTGAAGAAGAACCTGATTTGGTAACATGTCAAAATAGTATAAAATACTTTGCAAAAGAAATGTATGATAAATATTCATTCTTAGATAATGTTGAAAATCCTCAAACGTCTACAAATCAAGTAGGTGCTCATGGACGAGTGAAACATAAACTTGGTCTTGACTCTTCTAATAAATGTGAATTTGTTAAATATCTTGAACAGGGTACAGATGATATTACAAACGATAATGGTATACCGGAACTATTGAACTGGTGGAGAAATCGTGGAGCTCAATATCCAAAACTTAGTAGGATGGTGAAGGATGTGCTTGCAATTCAAGGATCATCAGTAGCTTCGGAGGCAGCTTTCAGCGCGGCAAGATTTCAAATTGGAGACCACAGATATTCGTTAGCAGAAGACAGCCTGGAGATATCAGTGTTATTTAGAGACTGGATAAATGATGAGCGTAGAAATCAAGGACTTCCAAAGTTAGATAGTCAATTTGAACTTTTCATAGATTCAACTATTGGATGTGGTAGTGACGATGGCATCGAAATTCAAGATCGTCAACGAGCTTTACCAAGACCAGAAGTTGATCACAATCAATCCCTAGCTGAGTTAGAAAGAGGATTTACGGGACTATACAACTATTAGTATTACATTCGAGACATAGTTGAAACAGAACCCTTCCTAGAAGGTGGCTGCGTAAGCTATGTACTCTACTAATAGTTGTAAATTGAAATTGTAATTTGTTACAAATTTAAATAAATTAAATTGATATTTTTTAATTTTTGTAATTTAATTTACTTTTTTAAAATTACAAATTTTATTTATTTAATATTTACAAGATACAAGTTATAAATATAACTTATAAAATAAATATTAATAAATATAAGTAATAACTTATAAAGTATAAACTTCAAAAGATTTAAATTTTGAAAACTTTATTAGATTACTTGCAAACTTAACAATAATAAAAAAAAATTAATAAAATATCTTTAAAATAAACTTAAGTTAAAAATTATAGTATAAATTTAAAAACTATTAATTTATACTTAAAAAATAAAAAAAAATTATATTTTCGTAATTTAAAAAATATCGTCCCGTTAATCCCGTCCCGTTCCATCCCGGTCCGTTCCGGTTCATTCCGGTTCCGTCCCGGTATATAGTGGAACGGGACGGAACCGATGAACCATCCCGGTAATTCCGGTCCGGTTCATCCCGGTACCGGTCAAAATTCCGGTCAACGGATTCCGGTCCGGTCCGGTACCGGTTCATTCCGGTCCGGTGACCCGGTTCCGGTCCGTTGACCAGTCTTAACTGTGGGTATGCTGAATCCTAGTCCCACTCGGCATAATTCTACTCCTAATAAATTAAGTGATTAACTAATTATGACTGAATTTCTATAATACATGTATTGGATAGCTCAAAATTACATGCAATCTGAGAATGTGTGTGTGTGCGCGCTTAATGACACACTCATATACTAAGGCATATGTATATCTAAAAGAACTGAATTAACTGAAATGTCTGACCTTGCATATGTAATTTAATAACTAAAGAAATACATAGCTAGGGTTATCAAATTCATGCAGTTAACTTGACAATAAAATAATAATCTGATTTGGATCATTTAACAACTAATTCATGATAATTTACTGAAGTTCTAGAAACCGTAGGTCTAATCATATAAGGGAATCAAGAATCTGACTGAAAACTAAGGACTCAATGGGTGAAAGGAACCCACTATTGAAATCCCACATACCTAGTAACAAATTCCACGTAGAAATCTTTCAATTTTGAGGCTGAAACTACTGAAAACTTATTGAATTCTTCAAGCTAGGGTTGGTCGACTATTTTATCTCTTCTTGCTTCTAATTTTCTAAGTTTTGATCAAGGATTTGACTTAAGTAAGTTCTAGTTATGCTTCTAGACTAAAACTGACCAAAACCACAAAATTTAGAGCTAAAATGACGAGGTTTAAAAGTCTAATGAAAAGGGAAAAGACCAAAATAACTCTGACTTAATCTGTCGAGGGCTGACCACGACCATCTTCACAAACCATGAGAGGGACCAAGGACCATGAAGTCGGGCGTGGTCTGGATTTAGTCCAAGAAATGGAGCCATTATTGCACGATCCCTTACCACGACCTATGTTGAGAAGTACCATGGACCTTGAAGGTCCACATGGTCCTCACTTGGGCTGAGGTCTGGAGGCTCAGATCGGGCCCTACTGGTTAATCCTCATGGACACTCCCACGAGCCGTCATAAAGACCACAGTCCATGAAGGCCCTCATGGTCTTCACTTGGGCATGGGTGTCTGAGGGGTTGGAAAAAAGGGTTACTACCTGACTTCCATAAGCGTCGCCATGGTCCATCGTCAAGACTACAAATGGTGAAGGTGCTTGCAGTCTAATTCCTGGGCCTGGTGACTTCCAAGTCAAGTTCATGGATGGTTCCACATACCTTGGACCCTATCACGATCCGTGAACCCTGCCATGGTGCACTGGTGCAAGTTATTTTCTGCAATTTTTTCTGGGTCTGATTTTCAAGGTGTTACAAGAAGAACTCTAGTAGATATGTCTTCATAGACATCTTAAGACACTTGAACTATGTGCTCTAATACCAAGTATGTCGTGCCCTGAATCTACACCCTAGGAGTGGGCGTCACTTTAAAACCATTGTTTATCCCAAGTGAACTCTTGGTTTGGCTGACTAGTTTGATGAAAACTAAACACATATACACAAAAACTTTAATGATGAGCATAAAAAAAACACCTAGCTAAATCTTCAATACAGTCTAAAAGTACTGAATATAGATAATGAAAATGTTCAAAGCGTCTTCAAGGAAATACTTAACTTACTCTCTAACTTTTTCCAAGAAGCCTTTACTATGGTAGGTACCTAGACAAGATCCATAACTACCTCAAAAGTACTAACTAGTTTCTCTACTACTATTACTACTACTTATATAAGTATAATGAATAGAGTTCCCCAAAAGCAATAAGGTCTTACCAAAGGCTGACGAGATAGTGATCTCAATGGAGCGCATGTTGAAAGTCTTGAGCACAAGTATCTACTTCATAAAATGATACATTATCGGAAGTCGTTTATACATAAAATGTACAATGTACAATATGCAATAAGGCTAGAAGAAACAGTATATGAACCGAAAGAATATTGAAAATACTATGAAGGAAAGAAAAACATGCAATGTAATAAAAATAAATAAAGCTTTAATTTTCATACTAATGCGTATCTCTAAAATTGTACATTACTTTTCTCGAGGAATTTCTCTACCCGACAATTATCACTACAAGTCTCGTGATGATTATTCATCAAGCCCATGTTGCTAGAGCCATCATATACCTTGCTGAATTATACGACAACAAAATGTGATTTATGTTCCTTCTTAAAATCCCTCAATGAGGATGGATGGAGAGTCGCCCAGACCAATGGAACGATGTTATCTACGCTAGTGGCGTAGGTTATGGAGTTTGAACTATCTAAACCCGTACCAAATCAGTGATCACTACTACTCCCTAATGCTCATACTGATATTTGTGTTGAGTTAGTACTCAAAAGGCCATATTTTTAGGAAAAATTTGTCTTTAATTTATTGACTGAAACTTGTTATGAAACTATTTATGCTCTTATTAAATTAACAATACTTTTTTTCAATACAAAATAGTGCATTTGGAACCAATAGTGCTCCCATAAAAACTCTTCAATAATTGTTAACTTAAAGTATTTGAACTTACTTTAATTCAGAAGTCAATGCATGAAAATAATCATGCAAAAGCTTGCAAAGATTCTCAATTAAATAAGGTTCATGTGATAAAATAATCATGAACAACAATTCAAGAACCAACATACATCAAGTATTATATTCTCAATGATAAGAATAAGAATTCAATAACATTAAGTATAGGCCAATTCAAAGTCCATGATAACTTGGATAAAACCCCTAGATTTAAGTCTTACTAATTAAATAGGGTTCGTGTGATAAAATAATCATAAACGATAATTCATGATTATCTTTTTATATGTCTCTACGTAACACTATCAATAAAGATTTCGAGAATTATGTTATAAACATTTTACATTATTGGAAATACACTTGAAAGGATGAAAAAAAGTTTTACATTATTTTGTTGTTGTTATTATTATTATTATTATTATTATTATTATTATATTGAGTGATTTTTTCATTATAAAACAAAGATAAAAATGACTTTTTTTTTTTGAAGAAAACTAGTACGGAGTGATAATTGAGTCACCATATTCCAAATATACTCAAAACTGTAATCAAATGAAATATCTCATCCTCTTGAAATGGTGGAAATGCATCTGAATTCTGTGGCCTTTGCTACGAAAAACTGAATAGAGAAAAGCGCCACTGTTCTTCAATTCGCCCTTCACCGTAGTAAACCCTAAATTCGCCAAACCACATCCTAAATCATTTGTTGTCAAAATGGTCGACGAGGAGAATAAGGTTCCCGCCACCGCCGCCGCCAGTAGAGGATCCAACAAACGGGCTTTTGATTCCATAGCCATAACCAATGAAAATGATCCACTGCAAATTTCAGAGAGACCATACCCCGCGAACAAGAAAAGGGTTGTTTTGGGGGAGCTTAACAACTTGGGCAATGTTATAGTGTCGACTCAAAATTCAGATTTGACAGAAACCCACGAATCCAAACGCAAAATCAAGTTGAGAAAAACCAGAAATGTAGTTAAAGAAACTGTCGAGCTCGAGACTAGTGCTAATTCTAGTCCTAAAGATAATCTGCAGAAATGTTCTTATGGTCCTCTTATTTATCAGCATCTTCACTCCTTGGAGGTACACTCAATTTGGGAATGTCATAATTTTATGTTGAAAAGATAGGTTTTTTTATTTGGTTTAGTAACTTACTACACAATGAATTGGGTATTAAGAATTTTTATAGCCGACCCAAACTAGTTAGGGACTGAGGGCATGGTGGTAGTTGTTGAAATGAAAAGGAAATCTGTTGCTCCTAATTTTTCTGTTGGCCTTTTTAACTAGTTTTCTAATTTTGATGCTTTGAATTTTTGCTCTTTTTTAGGTAAATCCTACACAGTTTTTAATTAGATGATACAGTATCTGGTGTCAACTTGCTTTTTGGGTGAATTTGGATGTTTCCCTTTGGTCAGATTTAGGGGTATATATTTTGTCTCCTGAGTTTTAAAATATTTCCTGAAGTCTGTGATTTTGTTATACTCCTTGATCTCAAAGGCCTCCCTTCTTTTCCTTGTATAGGGCTATTCTTACTCAACTTTTACCATGCTTTATTACAATCTTGGTTTTGTAAGATTCTGCCTTCTGAGATTTAGCTGAAAACTTTGTTAATGTACTTGTTACTGTTAATCAAATGCATTGTTATCGAAAGCGAAAAGCTCTAAGGTCCATTTGGGTTTTAAGTACAAAGAGAGAATAAAGCGTGAACTTTAAGGGAGAAAAAAAAATACAAATATGTATGTTTAGTCCAAGATTGATAATTATAAGCATGAAATGAATGAAAAATATACGAACAAAGAAATTGATTTTTTTAACAATAAAGTGAAATATCAATGTTTAGTATCGCTTCTTCAAAAGAGGCTCATTGGCAAGGGAAAGTATGTCTTAGAATCAAGCTTACGTTTAGGTGAGGCGAAAGCTCAACATGTTTTGAGCCTCGCTTGAGGGCATAAAAGCTACTTTCGACAACAATGACCAAATGTCCGTCATTGTTCAATCCTTATTGTAATTCATGTGCATGTGCTTTCTAGAAAGATGTGAGTCCCAACTTTTCGTTTTTTCTTGTTGTGGGAATGTCAAGTGGGGAACAGGGATCAAACTTTCATTATGAACCCTGGTTACCATCTGGGAGAGGTGGATCCAAAATTTTAAGGCAATCATATATGTACATATTCTTAAGAGACAGTGGATACACGTGCATCCACTTGTTATATGCCGGTTCATCTCTGCAACTAGGTGAAAGACATACTGCTAGATTTGTACTTTTACAGGATGTGAATTTGTTGAAGTTTTTGTACTGTATCAAGACTAGTTAGTTATAAGAAAACAGCCAAAAATTGAAGGCTGTTCCACCATTGTTTCAGTTTCTGTAGTTCTGTGAGGCAAGATTTACCTTACAAGTCCCAGTAGCTTATGGCAAATCTTTGCACATTGTTTATCTCAAGGTCTTTAATGTTTTGGAGTGTAGAAATTTCTTTGAATGCATCAATCTGATGCTAAATTTGGTATGTAGGTTGAGGAAAGAAGGAGGCCTTTGTCCAACTACATGGAGAAGGTTCAGAATAACGTGATTCCTTCTATGCGTACGGTTTTAGTTGATTGGTTGGTGGAGGTTACAGAAGAATACAAACTTGTTTCAGACACCCTGTATCTTGCAGTGTCATACATCGACAGATTTTTGTCTTCTCACGTTTTAGCCATGGAAAAGCTTCAGCTTCTCGGTGTATCTTGCATGCTTGTTGCATCGTATGGCTTTTAAAACTCTTATTTTGTTAATTAAAAACTGTTTGTTACATCAGATATATTCATTTATAGTGTTTTATGCTTCAGAAAGTATGAAGAGATCAGTCCGCCTCATGTTGAAGATTTTTGTTACATTACAGACAATACATACACCAGAGAAGAGGTTGATTTACATCTCTTTCAATCATTTTATTGACTAGTATGTGAACTCTTATATTGAATAAATTTGATTTGAACTTCAGGTAGTGAATATGGAGAGAGATTTGCTCAGTTTTCTGAATTTTGAGATCAGTAGTCCCACCACAATAACATTTCTCAGGTTTGGATGCACACAGTATTTCTACAAGTAGTTGATCATAATTTTCGTCCGCAAGCCCATACATCTAATCCTAGTTATTGCCTTCTGTATGCATTTACTCTTGTTACATTAGAGTTTGTTTCCTTCTGTATGCATTTACTCTTGTTACATTAGAGTTTTATGTATACTTGACTAAATGGCTGTACAATGATGAAAATTCCCTTGGTGAATTTGCAGAATCTTTTTGAAGGCTGCCCAAGATAATTTATCTGTAAGTTTTACTTATAGGTCTCAGGTCAATATGTTTCTCCTAATGTCATTATTTCCCAATGATAAATTGTTTCCTTTGCTGCAGTTTTTAACTTTGCAATTTGAGTTCTTAAGCTGTTATCTTGCGGAACTGAGTTTGTTAGATTATAGTTGTGTGCGGTTCTTGCCATCAATGACTGCTGCTTCAGCTATCTTTCTATCAAGGTTTACTGTGTTGCCTGAAGTCTGCCCATGGGTAAGATTGGTTTTCTTTCTTCATATTTCGTGTATTGGAGTATATCACATGTGAATTTTAGGCCATCACTTTGTTTGGTTATGGGATCAGCACCGAGAACCAGATGGTGTGGGAAGTAGTGGGCTCTCTGTAACCTAATTATGATATGAGGAGCTTATTGAACTTCATGTGTGCAACTTCACTTTAGCTGTTTATGTTTTACTGACTTTCACTTTCTAATGTGAACATAAGTTAAAACTGCATTTGGTTAAAAGATAGATTCTTTTTACTTAGCTGTTATAATTTATAAGGCATCCACAAAGTTGAACCCGTGAATACTCCATGATTGTTTTGAAGATTGGGACGCTAGATATGATATTGTCGGAGAGATCTTTATATCCAGTCACTAAATCTGATTCTTTTAAGTCGAGATCCTAAATAAAACTGCATATCTCTTCTTGAATGACTTCTAGACATTTAGTAAAACCCTACTGTATGTTAAAATCGAGGCCAAATAGAATACTATAGCTCAATGTCTCGTTCAAAACTGTACCATGAAGTATAAATAAAAAAATTCTAAATCTAGTAATGTTGAACAAATTATGGTATTGAATATGTGGTTTATCTTATGCTATATTGTTGTTTATATCTATTTACAATGAAACTATGTCTGGGTTTGTAATGCAGAGGTTACATCATAAAAATAAAATATCGAAAATAACAAAAACATATAAAACTGCCAAAAGTGGTAGCATTGTGTTTGAGTTTTAGGTCCATTTGTGATCCACCACCGATCCTATCATATATCATATATTATTATAAGAGCGAACAAAAAAAATTAAAAGTTGAATTACAATTTTACCCCTACTATAAATTAAAATGTTATAAAAGCATTTAATTATTTAATTTAAATGTTAAATTGCATCATTTTCAATAAAAATGTGGATGACTTTTGCATTTTCTTAGATTAATTCTTAATCAAAATAACTAATTTAATAGTGTGTGTATATATATATATAGAGACTATAATATAATATAATCTATATATATTATATTTATATTTATATTCATATATCTATCTATCTATATATTATTATAAGTGGGAAGCTTCAAAGATAAAAAGTTGGATTACCATTTTACCCCTAGACTAAATTAAACATCTAATTAATTAAATAATATTATTTTAATTATTTTTTTGTTTAAGTTATTTATTAGAAAGAGAATGTGAAAGAACAAGAGTCAATTAGGATTTCTTATATTAAATATAAATTTCATGGGATGTCAGAAATCTACTCTTTTTTTAATGATAATAATAATAATAATAATAATAATAGTAATAATAACAATAATAATAAAAATAATAATAATAATAATAATAATAATAATAATAGTGAGAAGAAATTTTGGAAAAAGTTAAATTGTTGTTTGTCCCTATATTAAATTAAAATGTTATAAAATATCTAATTTATTATGTTAAGTTTTACAATAATGTAATTGATATGTATTTGAGTATACAGATGGATTAATTTCCTTGGTACTACCACTTATTTCAATACTCTAGAATGACTTATTATTTTCCCGTACCAATTCAATATTTTAAAGTTCTTTTCAACTTCTAACAGTAAACTTTGATGATTTATAAATAGTCAAATCAGTGAATCATGCTAGAGTAGATCCATTAATGTTCTCCCCTCTCCTTCTTCTAAATTCATCTTCAATGTGATTGGTAAGGTTTCATTGATGTTTCTCATATGTCGATTCTCTTTATAACCATCTATTAACTTATTATTATGCTTGATTATGAATTATTCTTGGGTTGCTAATAATTCTATCACGATATACATAGTTTCTTCATTTATAAATTGAACATAAAATGTTAGTCCACTGGATTTTCTTATGAAAATTTTAATTTATCGATTATTTTTTTTTATTCAGACATATATTGTTTTGTCTAATCTTTTTCATTTTTTTTGCATATGATGATATATCTATTTTATTATATTTTTAAAGTTAATTGAGTTAATGTTAGACATGTATTTATACATAAATTAGGCCTATATAAAATTTTATATAATAATAAAGATCCAATGTGCAAGGCACATTCTTAGAACTAGTTTTGATACAAGCATCGTTAGCTTCAACGAAAAAACAGGATTACTAGGAACATACAGTTATTAGGATCCTATGGTAAGTTTAGCACTTCACTGTTTACCTAGGATGACCTTAGATCGGAGGCTATAGAGGACACAAACTAGGCGAAAGTGTGGCTAGTACGTAAGGTTTGCGTACAGGCTACCCTCCCGTACGTCACTCGTAGGATGGGTATGTTGTTATTCCACTATGTATTGAATAGAAGACAACATTAGACAAAAACTAGAAACTTGAGTGATGTTGTGGAACGTCTTTTGGTGCATTTAAATCTTAAAAAGTATGTCATAAATTTAACACAATCACAAGTATTGGTTCGTCAAAATCTGGTTAAAATTCTTAAAGTTTGGATTCTCTTGGTTTGGTTGTGTGATAGTTAAAGTTAAACTAAGAGCTTGTAGTAGTTTCATTGTGTGCTTATTGCTTAACTAAGGGAACATATGCGACCAAACAATAACTTTTATTATTTAAGAAATAAAATAAATGAAAACCCTGATTTTAGAAGAACCAATGTGGCTTTCATTTACTTCTTTGTAGAGCTTAATATATTCATGAAGTTTCTAAAAACATATTGTAGGTATTCAATTAGAAAACTTATGGAGTATTTCATCTATATATAGCTTTCTGATGTGTTAGATTCTCTACATGAAAAATTATTGGGGCCTCCAAATTTGATATAATCAACGTGCTATTTACCTATTTATTTTTTAATATGATATGAATTATTAAAGATAGTAGCTTCTAAGATCTACTTTTTTTGAAAACTGTTCAGCCATTATGTTAGATGCTGAAATTGCCAGCACCGATCTGAACAGTCCAACAGTCCTGATCATTCTTTTGGTTTTGCAGACTTTGGCACTTCAACAATGTACAGGTTATAAACCATCTGAACTGAAGGATTGTGTTCTCGTTATCCATGAGTTGCAATCTAGTTTAATGGAAGCAACTGGGCGGGCATTAAGAGAAAAATATATGAATCACAAGGTACTTAATTTTGATTTGTATATGAAATTACTTTACTTTATAGTACTGGTAGAATTCTTTTTAAACCTAAATATATCTCGCTGGGGCTTTCCTCCTAAATAGTGCCACCCCTGAACTGGACTAGGCTTTTGCTATAGGCAATAATTGAAAATGTTGTCTGTGCTCTAGCATATTCTATCAATGACCCTTCTCGTAAAAATAAATATTTTGATGCAGTACAAGTGCGTGGCTGCATTGCATCCTCCAGATATTCCTTCTTGTTTTTTTGACGATGCTTGAACAAGATGCTCAAGCTAATTTCGAGCTGCCCCAAAGATGTTCACCAAGCAATATACTGTACTGGATTTTGCCCAGCAGAACGCCAGGTCTTCATTTGAATTTTTCCATCGCTGTCAACAGACAACTTCTGGTTGTTTCCCCTGGCTAGGGATGTCAGGATTTCTTAGCTCCAGAAAAGACACATACATGAAAAATCATTATTCTCGAATGGGTTGGGATAATGATGTATTATATATAGATTATGTTCTAGCAGGATGGGTCTATATCCTGATGTTTCAAACATGGAAATGGGAAAATTTGTAAATCTTGTTTCTTAGAAGTTAAGCTGGATACTGTGCATAGCTTGCTTGTTTCTTCGTTCTGCATTTGGCCCTTTGCCAATTCATTTACCAATCTATAAATATATTTATGTTTTCTCAATCTAGAGATGGATGCAAGAATATTACGTGTTAAAATTGTTATTTACTGTTATGCTTCAAAGTAGTCGGTCATATATGCTCAAGAGAGAAGTTCCCCAAAAATGGGTGACATTGTCTACAATTATGGATCTCTTTAGTCGAATTATTCTTAGGGTGTGTTGGTATGAAGTGAAATGTTTTTCATGTAAAATATTTTTCTACTAAAATAGTTTGGTATGCCTTTTGGGTTGACTAATGCCCCGGTGACATTTATGAAGTTAATAAAATTTAACGTTTCAATATTAAGGAGGAGCACACTTAATCTTTGAGTATTATGCTCCAATGATTGATACATGAATAATATTGTATATTAGGTTTTCGAAGTGTGAGTTTTGGCTCAATTCCATGGTATTCTTGGGACATGTTGTGTCCAAGTAGGTTATTTGATTTTCAAAATATGAGTTTTGGCTCAATTCTATGGAATTCTTGTGACATGTTGTGTCCAAGGAGGGTGTTATGGTAGATCCGACTAAGATTGAGGTTGTCCAAGATCAGACTTAGTGTACCTCGTCTAACGAGATCCAGACTTCTCTTGGATTGGCAAGTTACTACCAGAATTTCGTGGAGGGCCTCTTTTCTATTGCACCCTTTTTGAATTAGTTGACTCAGAAGAATGTTGTGTTCAATAGTTCAACATGCAAGCTTTCAAAAGTTCAAAACTATGTTAACTTCAACTTCTATTTTTTCTTTGCTTGTGAAGGTGAAGGCTTCATGGTGTATTTGTGATATTTCGAGAGTTGTTCTTTGTTGTGTATTGATGTTGAAGGTGGGAACGAACCTCTATTGAATATTTACAAACCCTTTTTATGAAAGAAAGAACTAGTCAGATATGAAAACGTCGTAATTTCCTTTGTAACACCTCGAATTCAAGAAAGACTGGAAAGGAGGCTGAAGGGAAACTTTTCAAATATTGTACCATGGAACACTCCACGGAGCCCCAAACGGGCTGTGAAGGGGACCACAGACAATGAAATGGCTTCATGGTAAGTTTCGCCATTCCTTCCTCGCAGGAGTCCTTCCCAAGGATATCTAGATGGCTCGTGGAGAGGATGGCGACTCATTATGGTGCTCGTGAGAGCTTGCTAGAGATTGCCACGACCAATGTCCCTCCCACGAAGGCCTAGATGGCCCGTGGTGAGGATGACGGGTCGTGGTGGTTGTCGTCAAGTAACCCACGCAAGGAGTCCTTCCCCTAGCCACTTGCCAAGGACCATGACAACCATAACCGTTGTGGAGTCCTTGATGGGCCGTGAAGGCCAAAACGGAAGTGGTCGCATCAGTTTTTTAAATTAGGGTCTTTTGGGTTTTTTCTAATTATTTTTATTTGAAGTTGGAGAAATTCCTACCTCTCTGTCTATCTCTGAGATTTTTGGATTTTTCTAAACTCCATGGACATGCAGAAGAGAAATGCTATCCCCGCTTGGACCAAGACAGAACGTTTACTTGTTCAAATAACAACTAAGGTGAAGCAGGGTGGGGAACGACTAATCTCTTTATGATACACAGATCCATTTTGGAAGTTCGTTATTACGAGTAGTTCCTATAAAGGATCAGACTAATGGCGTATACAATACTTGAATTCTCGATGTAGATGCTACATAGTTGGTTCTCATCCTTCAAAGACTATGTGTGTAATAAGAGCATCCGTCGACAAAAGGAATACCCTAAGATGATCATCTCATGGCTATTGAGAACGAATGTAATCGGATGGTTCTATTTCTATGTCGTTTTTCCCTTAATCCAAAGCCCTATATAAATGTTTTTACCCCCAAAATCACCCAATTCAGTCCATTCTCTCAAATTCCTAAAAGAATAACAAGTTCATCCTCCCCAAATATTTCTCTATCTAGAAGTTGAAGAAGAAAGAGAGGGTTTCAATATCAATCCTCACAATCCTTCACTGCTTTCAAGCTTTGGGATTAAGGTATGATAGTCTTCATCTATAGAGCTCTTTCCTCCATATAGTTTCTAAATTTCTCAATTTTGAAGTTAGAAATCCCCAATTGAAGTTAGAGTTTTCTTCTATTTCATAGGTTCGTTTCAATGTTGAATTATTTTGTTGTTTCACGAACTATTGTGCATGAATTGATATATTTACATGTTTGTAAGATGAATTAACTGAACCCATGTTTAACCTATGTTTTCTAGATTTTTGACCCTAAAAGGTGAATTATAGAAATATGCATGTTCTTATGGAATTGATGAAAATTATGTAAGTTGCTTTGAAAGTAGAGCATAAATAATGTTGTTTTGGTTGATTGTTGTGAAATGATTTTTAACATAATTACTCAGTGCATGAATGCGAAACGTTTTCTCACATAAAGGATTCTAAAGTTGAAAGGTCTTGTTACTTAAAATGAATCAAAGTTAAGGAGTTATTTTAAAAAAACCTAGTTTGGATTGGTTGCTTAATTGTACCTTTTCATGGATGATATATGTTGTAGATTGGATTGGAAATATGGTGTGCCCATCCATGGACAAGTTAAGATAATGACTATTCCTTGGGATTTATGCTTAGCACTGAGAGGATGTTGAGATGGAAGCTCTTCCTCAGTAAAGGTCGGATTTCTAGTAGAAATCTTCTTATCTCATACCTAGGTTCCCCCATAGGATAATGATTGTCTTAGATAGACATTAACAAGTGGATCCACATAAGCTAGAAGTTCATGGTCTTACCTTGGCAAGTAGGACACTTCTTTTCGGTGTGGGGTAGACATTAGTTTCCATGTTAATATCTCACATTGTATTACATGTCGGTTAAAGGTAAATCTCCCACAATACTGAACTAAGGTTACTTTTGGAAGTATTTCTAGAAGGTTTAAAGATGTTAAGTTGCATTCACCATGTTTTATGACTTATGTTTTATAATTCTTTTGTTTCATGTTTTATCTTGGCCATTGCATATCATGAAAATGTCCATTTAAGCATGATTTCACATGTTTTATGCATTTCTATCATGTTTCGTACATTTTTATACTAACACATACTGTTCCCTACATTATAATTATAAGAAAAATTTAGGGTCTGACGCTCCATATTCACCACTTCCTGTGGCTAGGGATATCATTGCAGAAATTTGAAAATTGGTAAGTCCTTATGTTCTGAGGACCGAGCTTTTATTTCTTTATGCCTTTACTGTCAAATTGTATGTGATATACGAATTACGCCATGATTACTCTTTTGTACTAGATGACTTTGAGATATTGTTAGACTTCCGCTTTACTTTGTAAAACTCTTATGATTAATAACTGTATTTAATTTTAAATTCTATTCAATTTCTATTATCTTATTTATTCATTCTATGTAGCTTGTCTAGGGTCTCTCAGGGTCCTATGCACCATGTTACTCCTAGGATCTATCTTGGGTTGTGAAATCCTTTGACGAAAACTCAATTATGGTGAGAAAATCTGAAGCAAACACCCAACAGTACTCCCCTTTGGCAAAGATTTCTGACAACTTAAATTTTCTCCACCTTCTTCTTATAAGTTTTCAACAAGTTAAATATCCATCTCCAAAATATCCCCCATTAAATCTATCTCTACGTTGTGTAACATTATAATAAAACGTTTCAAAATAAATTTTTAGTTATCGCCAAATAGTTTTTGGGACTTTTAATCTAAAATTTATAAGGAGGTAATTATTTCCTGAATATATCATTAATATAGATTCATTCTACTGTGAGGGGTGATTCATTCTCCAACCTAACATTTGAAACCCCAAACGTTTGATTAAGGTTGAGTACAATACTTACCATACCACTACATTCTATTTTTTTTTGAATATCACTAATCGATTGAATACTTCGATAAGATAGAAAGTTGAATAAATAAAGTCCTTTGTTGCACATCTCATGGATCTTTTAGCCATTGAACACTCTATAAAGATTAAATTCATTTATTTTATAAGTTTAAAAATTCTAATCTACATGACATCAATAGTCTTATGATTCCATCAAACTCTTGATTAACATATCTTTACTTCAACATAATGATCAAAAGCATAAACATAAACAACAAAGTGTAAAACATGTACACAAAAAAAAATAAATAAAAATAAGCATAAATTAATGACTTTAAACAACATACCAGAATCTTTACTAACAAAATGAAACATAAAGGAAAAACAGAGCCCGGTAAATGCACATTTTTCCCTTAAGAAATTAGTCATTCTACTACCTAAAGTTTAAAGGAATAGATCCTCTCCCCGGATAGAGCGATTCTATTAACAAGTGTGTTGATACAAAATCAATGGTATCAGTTAGTTAGTTAATCAACATGAGCAAAGTACACGAATATAATTCTACAGAAGAAGAATAAGAAGAATTGTCGTTATTTTAAAATGAGAGAAAATTCCTATATTTATAAACAACAAAGGGTAGTATCAATAAATGCTTATTGTGCCTTATCAAGAAGGTCACAACTATTTTGTAAAGTCACAATTTTTCATAAAAGTCAGAATATTTCATAAAAGTTGCAACTTTTCATAAAAGTCGCAACTCTTTATTACAGTTGCAACTCTTCATAAAAGTCACAACTATTTATTTAAGTTGAAACTCTTCATAAAAGTCGCAACTCTTCCTAAAAGTCACAACTTTTCATAAAAAGTCACAACTTTTTGTAAAAGTCACAATTTTTTTTAAAAGTCACAACTTTTCATAAAACGGAAGGCTAATTTTGGAAATAAATAAGTTAAAAGAGAATTCTTGTTTGTGGTTGTGCCACGAAAGCGGGCCTAAGATTCTCTTTTATATAAATATATGATAGATGCATCGATGATATGGTCACATGTGCCTTTGTATCAAATTACGAATTGGTTTTTGTAAGGTTGTTTTCTCGAATTATGAAATTAAGAGCATAGTCTAAAACTATAAAATCATGTTGATGATGTTGGTTGGTTTAACAGAAATTGTATGCCTCTAATTATAGCTAGACCATTGATTATGAGAACAAATCTCTCAAATAAAAATTGATATGATATGAGTTTATTTGACATGCATGCATCAAGCAACAAAGTTCTCCCATCACAATTGGTGTAGGGTCAAGAACCAAATAATTTTCATCCAAAAAAAATTTGATGTGTGCATATATGATTTTATTGCTCCACCATATATAAAGGTGGATCCCTAAATGAGATTGAGGGTGAATGTTAGATTTCCTAACATTAGGGGGAGATATGTGTAGCAGCTAAAATTATGTGTGGGGTAAATTATCTAGATTCTCGTTAAAAGAAAGTGAACTTGAAGTTCAAGATATAATTCATTTGCAAAATGTTGCAAGTAATTTGCCAAATGTATTTGCTGACCCAATATTTAAATTAAGCTGCAAATGCTCCAATAAATAGTCCTTAAAGGATAGAGTCTATGGTACGCCAGAAGTGTGATAGACCAATTTATTCCAAATGTAAGACTCCTTGAGGAACGAGAGGAGCAAATTATCAAAATGGTTATTGATAATGAGGTAAGTGCTTTGAAAGAGAACTATGACATAACATTTCATAAAACCTTGGCGAAGGTTCAGGTACGTAAAAATGATGAAAAATGAAGAGATCTCAATAATTTATGTCGTATTGGAATCAATATCCACATGGCTGTTGACGGTAATTTGATATGAAAAAGAAAACAATACTATAAATGGTTACGAAAATATTAAATTTGAATATGTTATATAGTGTGGACAAATAAATGATTGTCCAAATAAAATGCACTATTCAAGTATATTTTTTTTCACTTAAAAAAGTGATACTTTTGGACTTATAGTTCATACATCAAAATATATGTTAGTGGGGTACAAATGAATCATTGTGCGAAGGTATAACCGTAAGCTATAAAGTTTGGTTACTACTTCGAGGCATAAAAGGTTCACGCAAAAATCATCACATTAATAAATGGCGATATATATATTCTCTAGTGGTGGATGCAATAAGACTTGTTTCAATTTGGCAATAGATGGAATACTTGAATATGAATAATGAATGATTATTATGTCTAACTTAACGATGAAAGTTAACTGGAAATCTTTGAAGGATTAAAAGGTTTTAAAGTAATTTCATTGAGTATCCAATGATTTTGAGATTGCATAACACAGAGAAAATATCTTTTTGATCTCATAAAAATAATTTAAAATGTCATGTATTAGTACAATTGGTGCACTTACAGATTGTTGGTTATGCAAATGTTAGAAGATTATTTGATGTACATAACAAAAGTTATGTGAAAAGATTGTCATAGTATCATTCAAGTTATGACAAGAAACTAGCAAAGCAAGTGACTCATCGCATAGAAGATGTGTGATTTTCTTTTAGAATAAAAGACGAGCTTCAATAAAATTGAAATGACCAATTCACGAGTTAAAAATAATTTAATTATGTAGATGCAGAATATTTATTTGATTCGGATAAAGCTCGATCACAAATGGACTGTTTCTTTACATATGAAGGCGCAACAATATCTTGGGTTCAAAGAATCAAACCTTGTAACCAGTTCTTCATATCATGCAGAAATAGTACCGATCTATGACGTAAATCGAGTGTGTTTGATTGGAATTATGATCTATCATATTCAAAAAAATATGTGATTTTCATTTTACAAAGGATATTTCAGCCACCATATACGAAAATAATATTGAACGGAGGATACAATCATAGGAGATCATACAAAACATATTTCACAAAAAGTCTTTTTAACACATGATTTTCAACAAAATGGTGAGATAGACGTTTCAAAAGATATAGTCAAGTGATAATCTTATAAACATATTCACCAATGATTGCATATATCAATATTTGAGAAGTTGTGATACAAAATTGAAATGCATTATTTTCCGAGATATCAAGTAATGTTTTTTATCAGGGGGAGAAAAATATGTGTAGTACTCTTTTCCTTTACCATGATTTTATCCCATTTGGGTTTTCCTGTTAAGGTTTTTAACGAGGCAACATTCAAAGCGTGTGAAAAGATATGTATACTGTTTTCCTTCACCGAGATTTTTTCTCACAGAGTTTTTTCCTAGCATGGTTTTAATGAGGAATATTATCTATGAAAATCCAAGGGGAAGTGTTATATAAAACAATATAATATGGATTTCCACTACACCAATAAGTTACTACATAACCTCCTCCATTATAAAGATAAAATAACCTCCAACTTTATAACCATTACTCTCATAACCTTTCACTTTCATAATCTCCCCATTATGTTCATGTTAATGTTATATTTATGACTAACCTTTTATATGCCTATATATTACACAATAAATATAGGCATATGGGTTTATATTGTAGACAACGAAAAGATTTTGTGAATACTTTGAAGAGTTGAAATAATAAGAAAATCTCTCATCTCTTGTCTCCCTATTTCTATTGCTTTCATCTTCTATATTTCTTGTCTTATTTAACTTTATTTTTACAACACGATTTTTCTACTATTGAATGATTGAAGAAAGAAAATATAAATAAGGTAAAAATATTTGTGTTTATTTTTCTCTCAAGGTAAAATACTATATAATTAATTTTATATTTTACTTTTGATTATGAATCATTAATTTTCTTACCATATCAAAATCATATGAGTCCAATAAGTTGCTTGTACTTTTAGCAAACTTTAAATTTGATCACTTATATATTGAAAAAGTAAAATTAGTTTTGTAAGTTAATAATTTGTAAAGAAATTGTTCTTTGTGATCTTGTTTTATTGAGTTATGTGACATATACATATTGATTGGACTATTATTGTTGATTACTTTTGCACCTTTTTATTTTTCTCTATCTAAATATTTACTTGTTTAGTTATTAACATATTATTTGTACTAACAAATCTTGTTTTCTAGTTATTCTAAAATAGTTAGTAAATTATAATAATCTTCATAACAATGTTGAGAGGGACTATTAAAATGTTTGAATTTATTTTAACTTGGGACTTTTATATGATTCTAACTAGTGGCGGAGTAAGAAATTTCAATAAGGGGGTTCAAAATTCATAGAGATAGACACACGGAGTAGAGGAAGGGGGTTTCACATGTACTATATACATAAAATATTATTTTAAGCATGTTTAAATAGTATAATTTTCCGTCGAAGGGGGTTCGGATGAACCCCCTTGTACCAAGGTGGCTTCGCCCCTGATTCTCATATGTTGTTCTAATTAGTTGTTTTTTTTTCATTTTTCTTGTATATTAAGTCAAGTTCATACTATATTTATGATTTTTGATAATTATTTTTTTGGTAATACATTTGGTTTATTCAGGCATTGGTTGAGGGTAAGATATTGAATTCAGGTTTCATCGTACCAAGTGGGTAAGACATAGAGCTAAAGTCTTGGTGCACCATGATAATTAGAAGTTGGATTCAAGTCCATTATTTATGACCAAAGGTGTATTTATATGGTAAGACATTAGGTTTAAGTCTTAATGCACTATAGTGATTATATGATGATGACTAACATAAAGTTTTATACTTTTGACTGAAAAAGTCATGAAATTTATCCAATTAATTTGCTTCATTCTTCTATGTGAATGTGGTAACAGTGTATTAATATGTCTTAAAAATTATAAATGGTTAAATGCATGAATAATGTTCTACTTTGTTGAGAAGTACTCCGGAAACTAAGTTTCGAAGGAAGGAGGAAACATACAAAACATTGTTCAAGAATAATGTCTTCCAGATTTTAATTTAAGTAAAAATTTTCCTTTACCATTACAACAAAAGTTGTGGAGTTACCCATATATACACACTCTCCATTAGTTGACTACTCAAAGATATGAAATAACTCTTAGGAGCCTATGTCTAGAACCTAGTCAATTTCGTTAGCCACTAGATTTGCCTCAACGACTATAGGAGCAATCACTTCATTACCCTCAACAAGATTAGATTGGACATCACTTTGTCCTTCCTTCTTTGAGTCCTGCCTTTTTCTTTGATAGCACTTGGCAGCCCTGTAATTAGTGTTTCCACAAACAAAACAAGGACACTTAAATGTTTCAATTTGGCTCTCCGACTTGTTGTTTTGTTTGTTCTTCTTCATATATTCCTATTTAGACTTTCTTCTATGTTGTCTTTTAACCTGTCTTCCACAACAGTAACAGAAGATTCAACAAGATTAGCTTTAGAAGAATTAAGATAAAGTTCTTCCATCTTAATTTTGAGATAGTTTGCCTCTTCAGTCCTCATACAACTAATAAGTTCTTAGAGAGTTAAATTGTTTTTCTTATATTTTAATTGATTTCTATAAACACTCCAAGATGGTGGAAAATTTTCAAGCAGAATATTAGCTTGAAATATCTCACGCATCTTCATGTCCTCGTTGAGAATATCAACAGTCAAGTTCTCATATTCATGAACTTGTTTTTATTATTAGCTTATTATCAACAATTTGAAATTTAATTCATTGTTCGACAATATATTTTTTTCTTTCCTACATCATCTGTACCATATTTCTTTTCCAAACTTTCTCACATTTCTTTAGCAGATTTATAAGTAGCAAAAAAAAAATCAAATAAAGGATTAGTCATGTGATTTAGCAAATGTCCTCTCACAATTCTGTTATCCTTCTCAAACTTCTTTTTAACAACATCATCGACAATTATAACATTGCTTGAATTAGTAGTGGTGTTGGAACAATTCATAGAAGGTTCTTTAAATAAAATGTAATCAACTTCTAATTATTCAAAGAAAATTTAAATTTATGTGACCATCATTGGAAATTATTTCTATCAAAGACTCATGTTTTGACAAATCACTAAAAGTTTTGTTCAAAGAAATAGTCATTTATTAATATTGTATCCTAGCAAATTCGATTTCAAATTGTTAAGAGAAATACTACAATATTGATATTAGATAGGAATTATAATAAAATAAATAACTTATCACAAACACTGTGTCGTGGCAAACCATAGCCTCGAAAGCGATTTCAGCTCGACTACGGTGCAAATCGTTGTAGTCGGTCGCTCCCAAAGGTTCCACAGTTATTGTCAAACGCGTGCACTTGTGTCTTAGAGTTTGGAGGTTGCTCAAAATCAATTGCCCAAAAATATTCCGTGGATAAGAGGAGGGAAAAGTTTCTCTTCTGTTTGTTTATGTTGGTAGTGTTGTATTATGCTCACTCAAGATACATCTTTATATAGGATTTGCAAAGTAGGGGTTTCAAAGACAAGAAGTAATTTCTAAAAAACGTATGTGAAATGTTAATGACATTAAAGGCCATTACATCATTTTTGTTTTTTGAACGGATGTATCTTGTCCTTTGAAACATATTTTCCGTTTGTCTCTTTACATTACAGTTACTTAATAAAGTTAAAATAATTAACTCAACAATAGAATTGTCTCAACAAATTCAACTACAGAATGCCGAATATATCTTTACTCTCTTCCACAGTTAAGTCTCCTTTCCATTGGAAGCTCCTGGCCCTGTCTCAACATACTTGGCAGCCTTTAAGTTCACAATACTGGTGAAGCTTGACTAAATTGAAGTGATTGATCTTGTGCAGGATGTTCACTTCCATATGTACTGGTCTTTGAACTTGAGACATTAGCTGCAGTTGGAGGTGATGAATCTGGATCTGATTGAATCATTTTGAACTGATGTCTATAATAGCTGAACGCAAGAAAGTTTACCACATAATAGTGAAGTCAGCTCCGATTCACATTCATAATAGCTTCCTGTGGCAACAAAACGTTATTTAAATGAGTATTCAAAACAAGTTTTAGGATAAATCTTGGAACATCCTTTCGATAAACAAGACGAGAGTCTCTAATATGTTTATCGTTCTACTTAACTTAGTTTTGCTATAAAAAAAAGCTACACTTCAAGCTTTATAAAGTAACGCTGAAGTAGTAATTATTGGATTTGTATAATGGCTGCACCAAATAGGGCACAAGCCATGTATGATGTATCAATTCTTCTACGTGAAATTAGCTTCAAAATTCATAAAGATCTTTTATCATTGGAGAATCGACAGATACTTTTAGTTGTTACAATTGCTAACAATTTTAATCCCCTACATAGATCCGCCCCTGCATTCAAGGAACTGTGAGGTGTCTTTAAAAATCATTTTTTGTACCGTTATTATTTTAAATGCTCATTTCAAGACAATTACATTCATACCTACTTTCCTGGGAACAAGACTCCATGTATCATTCTTTTTGAGTGTTTCCAGCTCCTCTTGCATTGCGATTTGCCAATGTGGAATAGCTAATGCTATCAAAACACTGCAAACAAAGTCGTAAACGTAACCTCAATCAACCTATACAACTCATTTGTTACAACAGTCTCACTTGACTCCTGATCACTTCATCTGATATACTAGCATCAGTTAGCTCACTTGGAACAACGGTAACGTTAACTGGCTCTTTGACGTAACTCTTTATCTCTTGTCGACTCTTTCCCTGAAATAGTCGGCTCCTCACCTTAGTTATGCATTCAAAATTTAAAGTGCTCATACTTGAGCTAAGGGACATTGAAGGCAGGATGAGAATCATACAATTTGAAAATGGGAGTCCCATCTTGAGAACCGATGAGGGAATCCAATTTACGAGAAACATAGCAGTCAAGAATGCATCAACCCACAAATAAAGAGGCAGATTAAACGATACAATAGTGTTAAACCAGTCTCCACATGACGTCGTCTTTCCTTTTCGCAACTCTATTTTGTCCAGCAGTATTTGCGCACAAAACTTGTCTCACAATTTTCAACATGAGTAATAAATTCAGCTTTAGAAAAACTTTACTCCTCTTTGAAAATTGGTTTTATACCATTCATGAAACTCAACAAACACATCAAGCACTTCAGATTTCTATTTCAAAGGATACAACCAAGGGTACCTAGAATGATCATCAACAAAAATGACGTAATATATCTTATGTAGTGACAATCAATAGGTGCATATCACAACAATTTTTCAACAAGGATCCATTCTCGGTCTTATTTCTCAAAAGATATCTTAGTATCTTACAACCTTTACCATTTTGACAACTAACTCATATTCTCGAAGTACTATTAATACACTTTACTTAAAACTTTGTATTTTTGATGCCCTAACCACGCCAGAATTTTTTGCACTTCCAATATGTTGGGACATTTATAAGATGCTGAAAGTTGGACAAGTTACCTGTAGAATTTATCATATGGTGATGTTTTCATCCTTTATACTTGAGGAAGTTCATCAGGTGCTTAATGATTGAAATTTCGTCAATAGAAACATTCAGTGTGACAATAGCTGGATGGAATCCTTCACCTCTAGAGGAGAAGGTGCCCCTTAGTTGATAGATCCACCACAACCTCAACTAAACTTTTGAGCTTGAAAATCCATATTGTCATTTCGTTGAGTATCTTCAACCATTCATAGTTGTGTATCGTATTATTTGGAGTTAGATCATTCCATTTAGTAAACCAATGCATGTACAAAGGCCAAACATCCCCTTTAATTTCTAGGAAAATTTGGATAACACCTCCAACTCCTTTCACACACTTGACCTTGTCGGAGAAAGAATTTGATATCTTATTGATATCATGCTTGCCTATCCTGAAATCTACATTGCTCTTGAGAAAGCCAGAACCAACATAATTAACTGGGCAGAGTTCAGAGTTATTTTTGGAGTTCAACCACCTAAATTTTACTTTAAATGGTTTTTAGATATCATATCGTGAATTGGAGCATAATAGCGTGACATGAAATCATTGGCGTCATAAGCAATTTAGACTTGATTATCATAAAAAGATATTTCCAGTCTTTCATTGTCAAAATTATGGAAGTCAGAATGAGGAAATCGTTGATTTAGTTCTGATTTAGAACTAGAAGCTAAGTCAATAACTATTCCTGATTTTGACTTCCACAATTTTGGGACAGATAGAACGGAAATATTTTTTATGGTAATCAAGTATGGGCTGGTTATGACACCAATGATTTCATGTCACAGAATTATTTTCCGATTCACGATATGATATCTAAAAAAATATTTAAAGTGAAATTCATCTAATTGAACTCCAAAAATAACTCTGAACTCCACAAGGCCAGTGGCGATTTCAGGATAGGCAAGCATGATATCAATAGGACATTCAATTCTTTATCCCACAAGGTCAAGTGGGTGAAAGGAGTTGGAGGTGTTCTCCAAATTTTCCCAAGAAAGGGGGATGTTTGGGCTTTGTACAGACATTGGTCTCCTAAATGGAATGAGGTAACTCCGAATATTATGATACACAATTATGATATGGTGGAAGATACTCAACCAAATCATAATATGTCTTTTCAAGATCAAAAGTTTAGTGGAGATTGTGGTAGATCTAAGCCACAAAGGGGAAGCTTCTCCTATAGAGGTAGAGGATTATCTCCCTCAGATTTAACTAACAAGTGAAGCAACACTCGACTACCTGTGGAGAAGAACACTTGAAGTTTATTTAAATAAATACTATGGAGAAGAACCATCTTTGACTCTTCAAACCCTAGAAATCATAACATAAATGCAAGTCACATAAGCTACAAACGACAAACTCGAAAATAATATCATAGAAGAAAAAAAGGTACTATTAAATAGTAGAGAAAATGATCAAAATGATCCTTCATGTATAGGGATTAATTTACTTTGGTCCTTAATATATATCAATTGATAGAAATAGTTCTTAATGTATGCAAAATGAGTACCATTTTGATCCTAAACCCTAAATTTAACTTTTCTTTGTTAAAACTAACGTCTCATTCCCTAACTCATTTCTTTCTCCTTGGTTACTCTGTCTTCATGTTTGCTTTTCTAAAAAAACTGCATTATCTTCTTAAAATAGAATTTAGAAGTTTTTTTTAAAAAAAATTATCTTCTATGTTGTCTTCGTTAATCCCTAAAATAGATAACAATTTACATTTCCACATGTATGTAAAATTAATATCTATTAAAAAAAATTGAAATTTGACTCCTGGTAGATGTCCGATAATCCACAATGAACATGAATTTAAAAAAAAGTCTTTTACGAGCCCCTCCTCATTTGGAGCATTCCTACCATTTTTTTGCTTTTCTTCTCACTTATCAAGATTCAATACTCATTATGATTTGAGCAACTTGTTCCATTTTTTTATTAATGGTATGAATGACTTTATTTTAGACGCTTTGACTGAATCAAATGAATATTCAAACTGATAATATAATGTTATAAGAAGCATATCCATGCTTTGGATGATCTAGAAACAAAAAAATCCATAATTTTAGAACCCCAAACTGGTAAAATAATTTGTAAACCACTAACAAAATTGATTGTCAATGGTTCTACAGAAATTTAAAGCCCCAAACTCTTTATTCTCACTTCGTCTCTGCTTTGGAGTATCTAAGCAAAGTAGCCAATGCATAATGATTGTTTCAGCAAACAAAAAAAAAACCTTTTACAATATTGGCACAAAATCTAGAAATGAAAATTGAAGCAACGTGGGAAATGTGGGTTTATTCGGGGGTTGAAAATAAAATTTTGCCTTCTGAAATTCATATTTACGTGATATGTAAAATAATTTATATGTTATGTTAAATTTATCTTGAGGATAAAATTTAAAAAAAGAAGTGAAAAAAAGCATAATATGATTTTTGAAATTTTATTTATTTGTGGAGTTTTACATGATCTTTAAAGTATCCTATTTTGTCTTATTAAATTTATTTTAATAAAAAATGTAGTTGGATGATATTTGAAGATAAAAGCTTTAAGTTGAGTGATATTATTGATATAAAATAAAGTATAATGACTTTAAGACTAACTTCATGGGGAATAAATATTGAAATTTCTGAAGAAACAGAGCATTAGAAAACAAGATGAATTTTGGATTTTTTTTTGAGTTATTGTGAGGAATAGAGTATGAGAAACACAATTTTATAATAAATTATTAGAGGCTTTCAATGACGCTCTGTAGGTATTATATATTTTATCACTTTTATGTCACTTCAAATCGATTGATTGGTACATATTTGTAGGTGTATTCTTTATGTTTGCATTTGTTTTATTCGTTACAAAACTGATGCCACCTGAGCCTATGTGGGGAGTGTTACAAGAAGTTAAAGCATCGGTTACATTATAGTTTTGAAGACACAAATCATTACTATACAAATCACTTGTATACCATATGTATTTTAGAATATTTACACAAGCTAAATGTTGATGATACTGTGTTAGTGGTTCTTGTGTGTATCAAAGAAGTACAATGTGAGACATCTACAACTTCAAAACAACTTATTATCTACTAAGTTTAATGTGATGAGTTTGAAAAGTTGTCCACAAACTAGTATCGCTCTTGCAAAATTATAGAAAGAAAGTTTCAGATTTAAAACAATAGAACTAATGAATAATCTCTAAATGCAATGCATTTGTATAGCTATATTGTTGACGTGAAGGGTAAAATTGAAGCTCTGCACATGGACAATAATTTTTCCTTAACCATTGTTTTATGCAACCTGCATGATATTTGTGTCCGCACCAAAGTGCCCCTATGGTCTCTTCGAGCTCATATTTTGTGTGACATATTACACAAATCTCTTCAGTTTTTGTTGGATTATTCACTTTGTCTTTAGGCATAGCAACCTGATGACATCTTGTTTTAAAAAATCAAATGTTGTTGCACCTTAAGACGGAGTAAATAATCCCATGAAAAATGAACAAATTTGTGTCACATGTCAAGCGGAATTCGAGAATGAAGAGTCCATTGGGACACTTGGGTCAGGGTGCATCAAACAATAGTTGTTGAGTAAAAAAGACAGTCCCATGTATCGAGCTTCAGTAAATGAATAATATTTAGAGATTATTTTATTTTGAAATTTTGTTGTAGCTAGTAATATAAAGTTTTGACCAATACTTCTTTGTATATTTTGTAAAATTCATCACATTAAACTTAGTAAGATAATTAGTTGTTGTACAGTTGTGGATCTAAATCACTATACGTCTTTGATATATACAAGAACAATTTGTTTTTGTCTTATATTATTAAGAGATCACTACCATATCATCGACATTTGTACCATATTGATTCTACTCAAACATCCTTTGAGAGAACCATCTTTGATATATTAAAGACAAGAAAAAAGCAGCCTTTATGTACACAATACTAACAAAGACTTAGATTGAAGAAATTTATCTTGTGCAACATTTTTACCTAATTGTAACTTTTTCAGAGAAAGACTTAACATGCATTGCAACCAATGTTGCTCGGAGTCAGGGGTAGATCTAGAGGTTTGATCATTCATCACTTAAATTTTAAGATTTGTATGGATATGGGTGCGGAGATTTGAATAAAAATAATGCGAATATCAAAATTAAAGTTATAAAAAGGAATAATGCATAAGTACCCGTTAAAATTATACGAAATTCAAGCGACATACCTAAACTTAACCATACTCTTAGTACCCCCTACACTATTTTACAACGAAATAAATAATCATAAATACTGATGTGGAATAGATAACCAAATGAGTATCCTTTGTGTATTATACGCACTTCATGTTTCTTTAAGCATTAAAAACCTGATTACTACGTGAAGTTTATTCACATAAATACTGTGGGCAAGAACTATTTTTGACTCTTCAAACCCTAGAATGCAATCTTTAAAAAATGCAAGTCACAAAGCTACACCCTAGAAATTTGAAAATGATGGACAAAAAAGGCAACAAGTAAATAGTAATACAAAGTAACAGCGACCTAAAAAACAATAGCAATCTCAATAAGTTTGATCACATTTTTTTTTATGAATTTCATGAATTAATGCACTATCTGATTTCCAAGTTTTTTTCTTGATTTCTATGAAACTTAAGTGATGACGGTAGAAGAAGACATTGGAGAAGAGTTGATCAAAATGGGAGTAGTAGATGACATGAGGAGTTCTTTGTTCCAATGAAACTTTCCAGCATTTGGTTTTTAAATAATCTTACCTTTTATTAAAACTGGTGGAAAGTGAATTCCGCCCAGCTAAGCTAAAACCCCTATACAAGGTTATGCTTCTTTCATTTTGTAGCATGTTAGAAAAATAAGAAATGTTTATAAGTTATGGTGAGAGTAGACTTTTTTAGCAATCTGAATTTTTAAATAAATAAGATATTGTATAAGTTGGCTAGAACAAGGTATCCACGATTGAATTATTTACCTACGCAATGTCCCCTTATTATACAATTTTTAGAAGAGTTTACAAATGCAATTGTAATTAATTATAAAAAGGGAGCCCGGAGCCTAGTCTAATTGTTTTCTATATAAGTGATTGTGAAAGATAATTTGATGTATGTCAAAGTTAGGAAGTTAACACAAGACACAAGTTTAATAGATGAAGTAGGAGAAATTAAAGTTGATATGGAGTTTTGTTTCAACAATACGATTACTCCAATGGTGGTAGAAATTGATTGTTTAATTATGAAGAAGGTATTGGATGGGGTTTGAGTATTTATTTAGAGAAACAATGCATTAAAGGTTTAATGAATAAATGTCATATTTTTGTGGAGCATGTTTATAGAAAGGGTAATCAGCTTCAAATAATTTTATAACCAACCTAGTTTTTCGTTTTGTAGGTACTTGATATTTAGCAGTCTACAAGAGTTGCCCCCAAAAAGAAAGAATATCTTTATCTTTGATAAAAAGATGAGATTGCAAGCATCAGAATACAAAAATGCCAAAAGAACTTGACATTCAAGATACAACAACAACCAAATATTATAATAACATCAGTTGATATAGTCTAATCATGGATAATTGTTAACAGTGATTTCATGCTATAGGTTTGGGATCAATTTTATTTTATGAAAACGGAAATTTGATGATTTGTACCTGAATTGCTTGGTAATTAGTCTTCTATGAACATTTTTCTAGCAACTATGGTATTAATTTCTTTTGAAAATCAACCGGTTGAAAAGAGCAAATAATGAATTTTTCATCAATTTTGTAAAAATCTACCATCCTAGAAATTACTGATATATAACTTATGAAAGATTGAGAGAAATTTCTTACCAACATTGTGCCAAAAAGGCCTTCAACAGAATCAATTGCTCAACATTAATGGCATTTTTTGATGTATAAATTGATCCAATGCATGCAAGATCTTGGTCATTTCATAGTCGTTTCATGCTAGAAGATTCAGTTTTACACATAGACTAGCTTGCTTGTTAAGATCTTATGTTATTATTTTAGAATAAAATTGGTCTTTGCCACGTTTATAATTGAAAAAGAAAAGAAACTAGTGTATCATAATTAGTGTATATACTCTACGACTTTTGATATTTTTTATTCAAATAAAAGCATAACTAAATTTGTTGTAAGCTAATCAATTTAGGGAAAAGGGTTTAAAATGCCCTTAACATATTCCAAATGGTTCAAAAGTGCCCCTCCATTTGGTTTAAAAATGTCTTCAATGTTTTTTAAGGTTTAAAATTACCCTTTTTAAACAGCCCGTTGACATGGAAAATGTGGTACGAATTTTCTTTACACATTCAGAATATATGACCCACTTAATCTAAAAACCATTTTCAAAAAATTTGACTCGGTAGGCTGATATTTTTGGGTCTTTTGTTTCCATTAGCTCTAGTTCTCTTCTTTCTTGTCCTTCAATTCATTTGTTCTCCATTCTCTAGTTAATTGCAAGAAAAAAAAAAGATCAAAGAACTACAATGTTTTGAACAATCAATTTCTTCTCTATGTTTTTGCACACGGTTGCACTACATACTTGATTTTGATAAATATCATATAGATATTCTACTGGTTTTCTAGTTCTATAATAAGAAAGTTCTTGAATTCAATTTATATGATATATGTTGAAGAAGCTATATTGAAACTTTAGTCGTTTAAAATTCAAATTCCTCATTAGAAACTTGAATGGAGGACTTATTGTAAGGTAGATATAACACCTTGTATCAAAAAATAAAGACTTTTAGAAGTTGTAGGTGCTTGTGACGGAGCCAACTACGGACCGTCAGTCGACTCCATAGATGGGCCAGTCAACTGTTAGTCCTCAGTCATGAACTATGGTCGTCCAGTACAGACCATCAGTCAACTTACGATTCGTCAGTCGACTCCCTTGATGGGCTAGCTGATTTTCAGTACACAGTCACGAACGATGGTCGACCATTAGGAATCGTCAATCGACTCTGATAGCTTTTGAGTCAGGGGTATTTAGGTCTTTTCCTTATTTGTTTGGCTCCTAAGCAACGTCATTTAGACCATAAATCATGAGGTTTTAGTCATTTTAAGACTAGAAACATAACTAGAACTTACCTAAGTCAAATCATTAATCAAAACATAGAAAATTCGAAGCAAGAGAAAAGAAAAAGGTCAAGAACCCTAGTTAAAGAACACAACAAATTTCCATCAATTCCAAGCTCGAAATTGAAAGATTTCTCTGTGGAATTAATCAATAAGTATGTGAGATTTTACTAGTGGGTTCCTTTCACAAGTAGGTCCCTAGTTTTCCGTCAGTTTCTTAATTCCTCATTATGACTATACCTATGGTTTATTTAATGTTAAAATTTTTGGGTTCTTAGATGTTAGAATGATCCGAATCAGATTAGTACGTTAACATTTAGTTTATTGCATGAATTCTAGAACCCTAGCTATGTATTTCTTTAGTTCTTTAATTACACATGCTAGGTCAGATATTTTAGTTATTCAGTTATGCATGTCTGAGTTATTAATGTATCAATATCAGTTTAATTATTGCATTCTCAATTATTAATGCATCAATATCAGTTTAATTGCTGCATTTCAGTTTGCATGTTCAGTTTGAGCTATCAGTAACTTAAAAAAATTTAGTCATATTGTATTAATTACTTAATTCATTTTGAGTAACATAATACCAAGTTTGACAAGGGTTCAACGTACCCAATAGTCACAGAACTACTAGCCAAGTCGGTTGTAAGTCCCCTCTGTGGGCATCAGCTTAGTGATCACGCCAGCATGTCTTTATACCTCAGGCAGGTTGTATTGGGTCGTCTCAATAGGGCGTATACATTTGCCTCAACATGTAGATCATATGGTTTAATTATCGGTTATTAGTAGCTCCCACATGTCACGACCAGAATCTAGACGCCAGATGAGACCGGTGTCGTTGACCTCTCAGAGCTCGCAGACAAGCCTACATACGTTATCGTTACTTCATCTAGGTTAATTTTAGCTAAAACTTTGAAATTTTGTTTAGTTAAACTTTATATTGGAAAACATTGGTATCACATAATACTATTTACGTAAACTCATAAGCGTTCACAACAACCAGCTAAATCAAGATAATCAAATGAAAGATATAATCATAAATATAGAGTTGCAAAAATGGCACCAATACAACGTCTGAAAGTAAATACGAAATAAACGATAGTGGAACATAATCCACTAGCTCATGCCTACGTCTAAGCTAGAATAAACCAGTAAGCATCCTCGAAAGCATGAGGGCCTATTAAATCCGGATGAAAACTCCACGTCCGGATAACTTCTGTGTCGACTCATAAGCTCTAACGTCCAGCTGCACCTGCACCTAAAATTAGATAAATGTATGGAATTAGTGCACACTTGTACTAAGTTTAGGTATATGCAAGCACACACCACAGACATGCATGATTTAGAAAAGATCTCTCCTAACGATATAAGTTATGGAAAGTCAAGTCAGTTGACTTGCCAAAATTGGATTAGGAAATTCATGTCATGAGAGTAATATGCATCATCATACGTATCATATTGCACATAACATATTGCAGCACATAACATAATACATGTAGCAAATATCATATTTCATTTCATTCGTTTATATGCCATGAAACCTTGGAATCATGGACTTAACATTAGGACTTCCCAAAATGTGGGCTCAACATATATAACCTCAACTAGGGAGTCTTCTTTAGCAAACACAGAGTCTGATTAGTTCATTCATACGTACTTAATTTCATTTCATTCATAGCCTTGTTTAAAAACCATCTATACCTAGGATGTAGTTTAAAACTCTGATTAATTTCACTGTGCAATGACTAGGAATGACCTAGTGTCATTACATAAGTCTAGTTCACCTCTTAATTATCCGAACCAAACATCTTTAGTATCGTTCATTTCATTGTCTGCATTACATGAGGTTGACCTCATTCTTCCTTTGGGAACTTTAATTTTAACTGACATAGATCATGTGAGCTCTATGAAATCCTGTGCCTACCCCACACCAAAAAGAGGTGGAATCACCAGCCAAAGTCAAACAAAACACATGCTAGCGTATATAGGGGATTAAACCTTACTAGATCCGTATGTTGGCTGCATAGGTTCAAAGACTAGGAGATATAAGGAGACCCATACCCGTCTAGATGGACAGTCTCATCTTATTAGAATTACATGAACCTCTGCCTTCCTGATATAAGGAATCATCACTCATAGCTAGCCTATCGGTTCTCACTATAAAATTCCATTACATTCATCTCATACATCATAGAAGCTGGTTTCTAGCATGAAGGCATCATTGCTCATTAGATGATTTATCATCCATCATTAGTATTAAGTATGAATTAACTTTAAACTTTCATTGGAGTATTCAGAGAGACTTGTCTCTTCATTAACTTTACACTCTCACAGGTGAGTTCGTAATTTCAAAATCCATATTCAACACATAATCACAACAAGACCTAAAATTATCTACAAAAAGACATACCAACATACACTTTGAATCTTTTAAAGGATCTAATGACAGAGGCATGCAACGGGGACAACCTTAGTTTTTACAAGTGCGATTAAACTGAACTTAAGGGTCACTTGGGAAAGGGACAAGGATAAAAGAAAACCCATACCTGAAGTTGTTCAAAAGTGATTCAACGTGCTTCTTATTTCCCCACTAAGCCAACATCTCACCACCAAAACCACAAGCAAAACCAGTAGAGAAATTTATTTTTACCTTTCTTTTTAAGCTTGTTTTGCTTTTGAGTTTTTATCTTTCAAGTTCTTGGTGAACTTTTGTATTTGACGTTCTGCTCTTGTTCTCTTGTTGAAGGCAGATCGTGAGTGAGTGAGAAGCGGTGAGAAATGTGTGAGAGTGTTAACTTAGGATTAAGAGATTAGGGAGAGACTAAGTGAAATTAGGATTTATCTTTAATTAATAAATAAAATATGTTTTTTTTTTGCTTTTTCTTAAATCAGCAATTAAATATTAATTAATTAAATTAATCCATTATATAAAATAAATCAAATAAATCATTGCTCCCAGCAAGGCTCGAACCCGGGTGGAGCAATATTTCGATCAAAGGGTCAATTTTGGCACTTTCTACCCAAATTGCCCCTCCACCATATTAATTAATTAATTAATTAAATATTTAGGGTAATTGCAATTCTACCCTTAGCCTAGAAAAAGACCATTTTACCCATAGACCCTCCAAACTTAAAATTACCCCTTTTTAAGTCCAATTAAGACTCATCTGGGTAGATCTTCATATTCGGGTGTCCTACATGGCTAGACCCAACCTTTCCTAGCTCAACTAACTCACCAAGTTTGTTGGATTGGCTGTTGCAAGGGTTCACAGGTTTGGTTCTATGCACCTCACTTTGTGTGAACTCGTCTAATCGTAGACGTTCTTGATACATTAAGCATTACTTAGCATATCCATTTTATGGTTGTTACATTATCCCCGCCCCTTAGGAACATTCGTGCCCGAATGAAAATTCTAATAATCTAGCATAATGCCAGTCATATAATATCATAGGTAATATTCACGCTTAAGCAATGACAACCAGGAATATAGGATATAAGGAAACTTATACTTAAGAGTAGAAAGTCTAACCTCAACAGATGAAAACATGAGGGTAGAGGGATCTCATGTCGGCCTCGACCTCCCACGTTGCACCCTCAACAAGATGATTTCTCCACAATACCTTCAATGTGGCTATCTCCCTGTTCCTCAGCCGCTTGATTTGTCTGTCTAGAATCTCAACAGGTACCTCCTCATAGGATAAGTCTTCATCAACCCCCAACCCTTCAATAGGGAGAATCGATGCTAAATCACCAAGGCACTTCTTTAACATAGAGACATGAAAGACTGGATAAAAAAATCTAGCTCCACAGGCGACGCCAACTCATAGGCCACCTCACCCACACGCTATAGGATCTCATATGGCCTAACGTACCTTGAAATAAACTTCCCCTTCCCTCCAAACCTCATCACCCCTTTAATAGGTGATATCTATAAATAGAACTGGTCACCAACATCAAACTCTAAGGGTCATTTTCTGTTGTCTGCATAAGACTTTTGCTGACTGTAAGCAATAGTCAACTTGTTCCTAATCACCCTGACCTTCTCTAAGGACTCATGAATGATCTTTGGACCCAAAATGGATGACCCTCCAACCTCGAACCACCCATCTGGAGACCTACACCTTCTACCATATAGTGCCTCAAACGCTGCCATCCCAATGGTAGAGTGATAGCTGTTATTATATGAGAAATCTATCAAAGGCAGATGGTCGTCCCAACTACCTCTGAAGTTAATCACACATGCTCTCAACATGTCCTCCAATGTCTGAATGGTGTGCTCTGCCAGACCATCTATCTAAGGATGAAATGAAGTACTAAGCTTTACATGTGTGCCCAAGCATTTCTGGAAGTATCTCCAGAAATGCGAAGTGAATTGAGCTCCTCTATCTGAAATGATAGACAAAGTAATTCCATTCCACCTCACAATCTTATCAGTGTATAGTCTCGCATAATCCTCAGATCTGTAAGTAGACTTCACAGGGATAAAGTAGGGAGACTTAGTCATCCTATAAACAATAATCCATATGGAGTCATGCTGTCTCCTAGTCATTGGAAGACAACCTACGGAGTCCATGTTAATGTCCTCCCACTTATAAGTCGAAACCTCAATCATCTGAGTGAGACCACCAGGCTAAAGGTGCTCCGCCTTAACCTGCTGACAATTAAAACACTTGGCCACATACTCAGCAATGTCCTTCTTCATGACATCCCACCAATAGATCTGCTTGAGTTCATGATACATGTTGGTGGAACCTGGATGTATTGAATACCTGGACCCATGGGCCTCTGCAACAATCTTGGTCCGCAAATCATCCACATATGATACACGCAGCCTGTCATGGTACCTAAGTATGCCGTCACCTCCCAAAGGAAATGACTCATTCATCTTTATTAGCACGGAGTCCTTCAACTCCATTAAAACAGGATCAAGATGCTGACCCTTCTTGACTTCAAATACCAAGGATGATTCAGGACTAGAATGAACTGAAACACCCCCTCTAGTAGAAGCCATCAACCGCACACCTAATCTGGCCAATCTGTGTGCATCCTTCACCAACTCCTACTTCCCATCATCAATGTGGGTTGTACTTCCCATGCTCAACCTGCTCAAAGCGTCAGCTACAACATTTGGTTTCCCTAGATTGTAGTGTACACTCATGTCATAGTCCTTCAATAGATCCAACCATCTCCGGTGACGTAGATTCAACTCCCTCTGTGTGAACACGTACTGGAGACTCTTGTGGTCTATGAGCACATCCACATGCACTCCGTACAAGTAATGCCTCCACAGCTTCAATGCAAACACCACAGCTTCCAACTCCGTGTCATGAGTGGGATAATTCTTCTCATGAACCTTGAGTTGTCTGGACGAATAGCCTATCACCTTACCACCCTGCAGAAGAACAAAACCCAAACCAACCCTAGATGCGTCACAATAAATAGTGTAATTCTCACCACTTTTAGGTAACGGAAGCACTGGGGCTGAACTGAGTCTATACGTGAGCTCCTGGAAACTCTTCTCACAAGTCTCCGCCCATTCAAACTTGTATTTCATCTTAGTCAAAGCTTTCAGCGGGGCAGAAATAGAAGAAAAACCCTCCACAAACCTGCGGTAGTAACCAGCCAATCCTTAAAAGCTACGGATATCGATGGGAGTAAAAGGTCATGGCCAGTTCTTAATAGAATTAGTCTTCCTGGGTCCACCTCCACACCTTGATCGGACACAACATGACCCAGGAAAGTCACTGATCTGAGCCAGAATTCACACTTGCTGAATTTGGCATACAACTGATGTTGTCTAAGTACCTGCAAGGTTAGTTTCAAATGTTGTTCATGCTCTTCCTTTGTCTTAGAGTAGATGAGGATGTCATCAATGAATACTATGACGAAAGAATCAAAGTATTCATGGAAGACTCGGTCCATGAGGTCCATAAATGCAGTTGGTGCATTAGTGAGATCAAATGACATAACTAAGAACTCATAATGACCATAACGGGTACAAAAGGTTGTCTTTGGGATATCTCCATCCCCAACTCTAAGGTGATGATACTTGAAACAAAGATCAATCTTCAAGAAGAAACTAGACCCTTGGAGATGATCGAATAAGTCATCTATTCTTTGAAGTGGATGCCTATTCTCTATAGTGACTTAGTTGAGCTGCCGATAATCGATACACATCCTAAGGATTATATCCTTCTTTTCATAAATAACACTGGAGCGCCCCAAAGGGATATGCTCGGCTAGATGAAGCCCTTGTCTGTGAGATTTTTTAACTGCAGCTTCAACTCTTTGAGTTCATCTAGAGCCATTCTATACAAAGGAATTGAAATCGGTTTGGTATCGAGATCTAGGTCGATACAGAAATAAATCTCTCGAGGGAGAGGGAGTCTAAGCAAATCATCGGAAAAAACATCTTGGAACTAATTCACAACAGGAACAGAGTCTATTGAAAGATTGTTATGATCTAGATCATTGACACTCACAAGATGACATAATAATCCCTTGGACATCTTTTCATTAGCTTTTAGGTTCGAAATCAAGGGTGGTACCCCTCCCAAACCAGCTCTAATTGATTAGGAAAACGGAATCTCATAATCGTACTACGACAATTAATGAAGGCATAACATTTAAGAAGCCAGTCCATACCAAGTATAACATCAAAGTGGGTAACTCAATAAGGTCTGCACACATAGTCTTACCACACACTACTATCCGGTAGTCTTTATGAACCCTATAAGCTCTCACACTTTCTCCCAAGGGAGTAATAACTACAATATGATCATGCAAAATATCAGGTCGTGTTTCAATAGTAAGAGCAAGCAAGGGAGTAAAAAAATAAAGCGTAGACCCTGGATCAAGTAAAGCATAAACAAAGGTTTAGAAAACTTGCAGCATAGCTGTGACCACATCAGCAGACTTCTCCTGCTCCTCCTTGCTCTTCAAGGCGTAAAATCTATTTCTCTTAGTAGGGTCGGCTGCAGTAGCATTTTGGGGATTAGGCCTAGGCCGAGCAGTACCTCCAGCCTGACCCCTATTCTGTGGACAGTCCCTTACCATGTGTCCGCTCTTTCTGCAACCAAAACAGGCATTTGTGCCTATTCCGCACTCTCCAATGTGAATACGGCAAAACTTGCTACATTTCTTTCTGGGACGCTGCACATCACCTCCACTGCCCTTCTTTGGCTCGGGTCTTACTTCTCAGGGTGTTGCACTCCTCTGAGATTTTGAGTTCCCTGAACTCTGATATCCCATTTTAAATCTGGTGCTGATCATGAACTCCAAAAGTGCTCCTGCCACCACCTTTGTTGGAACCTGTCTTGTCAAAAGGGTCAGGCCTCCTGACCTAACGGACTATCCTAATCTTCTTGCTGTCCTCGGCCTGTTAGACATGCACCATCATCCTAGAAAAGCCCATTCTATCATGAAGCATCGCATCTTGACAGTCCTCTGATTTCTCTTAGATCCATGTAAGGGACCTGCCTATCTCATCCTTGGTGTTCGACACAAGAGAAGTGGCATACCTTGACCATTTAACTAATTTCAGGGAATACTCCCTGATAGTTATCGAGCCTTGCTTAAGGTTGATGAACTCGTCAATCTTAGCCTCTCTCATCTCTATGGGGAAGAAACTCTTTAGAAAAGTTGTCTTAAATAGCTCCCATATGATCGGACCTCCGCCTAAAGCTCGGCTATCTTGCCAAATCTTTCACCAGGACTGTGCAACATTCTTGATCTAGTAGGAAGCTAGTTCAGCCATCTCAATATCTGTGTCCTCTATGGTCACCAAAATCTTCTGTACCTCATCAATAAACTCCTATGGATCCTCTGAAGTCTTGGACTCTGTGAAAATCGAGGATTCATCCATGTGAAGTCCCATAGTTTGTCTGTTATGCCACGTGTAGGTTGGTTCTCCTACTAAACCTCATGCATGTTGTCCTGAGCCGTCAGAGCCTGGGCCTGCACAGTGATGGCTTGAGCCATCTTTGTTAAAGCGATCCGCACCTCCGCATCAGTCAACCCAGCTGGGTTAACTGGCATGGCCACTCATACAGCTAGAGCTTGCGGTGGAACTTGGTTGCACCCAGCAATTGCTTCTCCACTCCCCCGACCAGCGTTCCTTCTTGTGTTCATTAATTGATGTTAGATACGCTCATAACTCCAAGAAATCAATCATTAGAGAAGGCATGATAAGATCAGAAGAAGAGGATTTTCCAACGCATCATGCAGTCTATAATTTAGGATAGTGGTGCACTTCACTACCATGACTTAGAAACTACTGAATGTTGTTGATGTGAACTTATTACCCTCAAAAATTAATCTAACGCTCTGATACAAAATTTATTACGACCAGAATCTAGACCCTAGATGAGACCGGTGTCGTTGACCTCTCAGAGGTCGCAGACGAGCCTACATACGTCATCATTACTTCCTCTAGGTTAATTTTAGCGGAAAATTCAAACTTTTATTTGGTTAAACTTTATTGGAAAATATTGATGTCGTGTAATACTATCTATGTAAACTTATAAGCGTTCACAAAAACCATTTAAACCAAGACAATCAAATGAAAGACATAATTATAAATATAGAGTTGTCAAAAAGGCACCAATACAAACATACTCCACTAGCTCATGCCTACGTCTACGCCAGAATAAACTAGTAAGAATCCTGAAAAGCACGAGGGCGTACAAAATATGTATGAAAGATCCACGTCCGGATAACTTCTGCATCGACTCGTTAGATCTAACGTCCAACTGCCCCTGTACCTAAAAGTAGATAAATTTATGGAATTAGTGCACACTTGTACTACGTTTGGGTATGTGCAAGAACACACCACGGACATGCATGATTTAGAAAAGCTCTCTCCTACCGATATGAGTTATGGAAAGTCAAGTCAGTGGATTTGACAAAATCAGATTAGGAAAGTCATGCCATGGGAGTAACATACATCATCATACATATCATATTGCACATAACACATAACATATTGCATATAACACATAAAATATTGCATATAACACATATCATATTTCATTTTGTTCGTTCATATGCCATTAGATCTTTGAATCATGGACTTAACATTAGGAATTCCCAAAATGAGGGCTCAACATATGGGACCTCAACTAGGGAGTCTTCTTTATCAAACAAAGACTCTGCTTCATTCATTTATACGTACTTCATTACATTTTATTCATAGTCTAGTGTAAACACCAGCTATACCTAGGATGTAGTTTAAGACTCTCATTGGTTTCACTGTGCAATGACTAAGAATGACCTAGTGTCATTACATAAGTCTAGTTCACCTCTTGATATCCTAACCAAACACCTTTAATATCGTTCTTTTCATTGTGTGCATTACATGAGGCTGGCCTCATTCTTTCTTTGGGAACTTTATATTTAACTGACATAGATCATGTGAGCTTCATGAAATCCTGTGTCTACCCCACATCAAAAAGAGGAGGAATCACCGGCCAAAGTGAAACCAAAAACATGCAAGCGTATATAGGGGATTAAACCCTACTAGATCTCTATGTTGGTTGCATAGGTTCAAAGACTAGGAGATATAAGAAGACCCATACCCGTCTGGACGGACAGTCTCATCTCATGAGAATTACGCGAACCTCTGCCTTCCCAAAGGAAGGAATCACCACTCATGGCTAGCCTATCGGTGCTCAATATAAAGATTCATTACATTCATCTCATACATCATAGAAGCTGGCTTCTAGTATGAGGGAATCATTGCTTATTAGATGATTTCTCATCTCATAGGTGAGCACGTTTTGGTAACATTTACTTAGGCTTATTTGAGATTGATATCATATTTCACATTATCCTCTTATCATGTTGTTACCACATTCATTTGTCTTAGCACACTTGCCCTTCATAATTCCTCACCCTTTTTTTACGTGAATGTTCATTTCTTCATATGCAAATGCACTTTGTTTTTTAGTGTGTTTCACTCTCTTGCTTAACCCTTCTGGGGTCTCATCATTCATCACATAACATCTTTGGTTCACTTATTTTATAAATGTATGCTGGACTTATGAGTCCACACACAAAAGCCATGAGGCTTCATTCGTAGTTCATTTAAGTGATTCATATTGCCCAAGATTATGTGGTACAATACTTATGCATCTTGTAAGTATGCCAAGGTCTCAATTTGATTCCTATAGGAAGAATTCATTAATTATTTAATCACGGAAGACTTATGTGTCAATACAGAATTGGGAAAGGAAACATGATTTTAAATCCCTTGAGCAACACTCAATCTTATATTAAACTTTATAATTGCAGTTTTTAGATTTGGGAAATCCTTGTTTGGTCCCTATCACCCCCATATCATTTTATTTCTTTTCCCTCTGCTCTTTCTCGTTTGAGAGAAGGAGATTGTGGGATCAATCCCCCACAAGCTCATTCTTTTTTTCTTAATTTTTCTCGTAACTATCTCACCTTTCCAAGAGGTTGTGGGTTCGATCTCCACTAACCTCATTTTATTTTCTCCTTTATTTTTCTCCTAACTCTCTCATCTATTAAAGAGGTTGTGGGTTCAATCCCCACTCACCACATTTAATTTTCTTTTTCGTTTTTCTCATTAAATTTTTATGTAATTTGAATTTGGTGATGTCTTGGGTTAAATCCCCGATGACCTCATGTTTTAGTTTTTTTTAAAAACACATCTCATTTTCCAATCTTATGCCGAGACCAACAATTTCCAGCAATCTGGAAATTTGGTATCTTCTGATCCATCTTTCTGTCAAGTGTTTATGGTTATTCTTGGAGTATTTCGGGCAACATTTAATAAGCAACATCATCCTTATATGAACATCACACTTTTAACATTTTCATACACTTGAAATACAACATTTTTAACATACAAGTTTCAGGCACCAACATAGTTAATTTACAGCACACACATGCTCAAACAGCTAACTTATTACACTTTTCCAGAATACATCTTTCATTCCTTACATTATTTCCAAATACATATTCAACACAATCATAACCAGACCTATAATTATCGACAAGAAGACGTACCAACACATGCTTTGAATCTTTCAAAGGATCTAAGGACAAGGGCATGCAATGGGGACAAGTAGTTAACTTGTAACTATTGTATTTAAATTGTCTATTTGTCTTGGGAAATGTAAGAAGAAAAGTAATTTTAGTTTCTGAGATCTTTAACTCAAGAGATTGTAGGTTCTCTCTTAAAGAACAAGAACCATAGGCCATAACAAGAAAACTTCATATTTCATATTAAAGTGTCCCATAATGAGATCCAAAATCGAGGACCATAACATCTTGGTATAAGAGACATGAGTTACGGGAGATCGAATTCAACATCAACTAGCACAATTGGTGAACTTGTACCACAAAAAACGTGTAGCCAATTTGGCCAGATAGGAAGCAATAAATGCTCATTTGGATGCACTCGCAAAGGATTTAAATATTTCTAAAGTTGATTTTGATTCAAATGAAAATACAAGTCAGAATCGCGATTGGAAGGGAAAAAATAAAGTGGGTGGAGGGTCAGGTTCAGAAGTAGTATGAAGTTTCATCATTCCTCGACATACCAAGTTGGATTTCCAACAATTTAATTGCCATGAGGACCCTTTGGGATGGTTCAACAGATGTGAACAATTTTTTTGATACTAACAAACTCAAGAAGGAGAATAGGTTGGACTTGCTTCTTTTCAGTTAAAAGATAATGCACAATTTGGTTTCTCAACTAGAGATAGATATGACTCAACCATCTTGGGATGAATTTAATAGCCAATGTAACCTTCTTTTCTGACACCTATTAGATGTCATAAATTGGGAGAATTGGCTAAGTTATGCCAAATCGGGTCTGTGAAAAATTACCTGAAAAATTTTGAGCAGTTAATTTTGCGGGCTTGTACACTCACTCAGTCGCAAAAAATTGAACTATATATTAGTGGTCTTACTGATTATATAGAAATTAAGGTTGAGTTTCATAATCCTTCAGATTTGGCTACAAGGATGAGTTTATCTCAACTTTATGAAGGAAAGGAACAACCCATTTTTTCCAATCGTTAGATGCTTACGAATCCAAGACAATATATTTCTCACCTCAACATCATGCCAAATTTTTGAAGAAACTAACCAAATCTGAAATGGATAATAGTCGTCCTAAGGGACTTTGTTTCAATTGTGATTAACCATTCACCCGAGGTCATCAATGCAAAAAATTATTCTGGATTAACGTTATTGATAATGAGGAAGAGTTTGTTAGAAAGGAGGGAAGTACTAATTTCCGCACTTAGCACTTGAGGACAAGCACCATTTGAAGGAGGAGGGTAATGTTATCACTCTTTAGTCATCCAATAGTTACATCATTAATTATTTTTTAGCAGTAGTTATTTCCTTTTAGGAGTAGTTATTTTCCTGTAAGAGTACAATTTTTCATTCCGGTTATGTTAGGAAGTCTTGTCGTAGTTTCTAGGGGTAGTTATCTTTTAAGTGTTATATTTAAATTGTCTGTTTGTCTCAGAAAATGTAAGCAGAAAAGCAATTTCTGTTTTTACTTTAACTCATGAGATTGCATGTTATCTCTTAACGAACCAGCACTATAGGTCGTAAGAAGAAAACTTTAGATTTCACATTGCAGCATCCCATGATGAAATCTAACCGGTAACCATAACACTACGGATCTCATAGTACATGTTTGAAGATCGGTAAGTCCTCATGTTCCGAGGACCAATCTTTCATCTCTTTATGCCTTTACTTTCAGATTGTATGTGATGTACGTATTACATCCCGATCACTCTTTTGTACAAGATGGCTTTGAGACATTGTTAGACTTCCTCTTTACTTTGTAAAACTCCTATTATTAGCAACTTCTTTAATTTAAAATTCTCTTGAATTTCTGTTATCATGTTTATGCATTTTAAGTGGCCTTGCAAGGTTTCTCGTGGTCCTATATGTCATGTTACTCATGGAGTCTACCTTGAGTCGTGAAATCCTTCTAGCAAAAAAAAAACTCAGTTATGGTTAGAAATTCTGAAACAAACACCCAACAGTACTCCCCTTTGGCTAGGATTTCTAACAACTTAAATTTGTTCCACCTTCTTGTTATAATTTTTTAACAAGTTAAATATCCATCTCCAAGATATCCCCTAATAAATCTGTCTCCATTCTATGTAACATTGTGATAAAAATTTTCAAACTGGATTTTTTGTTATCGTCAAATAGGTTGTGGTTAGAAGTGAACACGCTAAGACAAACACTCATTTTTAAACTTGTTCCGATAGCACTTGTTAGGATCAAAATAATAAAGTGTCATGCATAATTATCTAGAAGAACACACCTCAAAACACATTAAATAGGAAGACAGAGGACAAATATGTCAAAAGAGATACAAATATTTAACGTGATTTAGTTAATTAACCTAATCCATAAGAGGAGAGGAAAGGAGAAATACACTACATAAAATAGAATACTAGAGATCGAGAAAAGTAACCTCACAAATTTAATTGGAATAAAAAATACTCGTACAAGTGATAATGTAATGTATGTGTGTCAAAATTTCTCCCCCCAAAACAAAACTCCTCTAAGGATAAATTCTGTTGCCATGTTAGAAGGAATGATCCTCTATCTATAGAGTCATAAGACTTTTCCACAAAGACAAAATCGAGCCAAATATGAAAACTTCATATTTTTCTTTTAGGAAAAAGAAAACTTAATGAGATTACTGGAAAAAGTACTCATGAACTATTCCCTTTTTTTGAGTTTCATACATAACCTTTTGAGAGTGTGAGTTTCATACCTAAACTAACACTTATTTGTTTGGAAAAAAAACTTTTCTCTTATATAACATTCTCATCATAGTTTTGTAATACACTTTGTATTTTTTAAAATTATCACTTCATACTCTACCTGGACAAAACATTTCACATTGACAAAAATTAAATAAATTATTAGTATTAGTTAAAATTAAAGATTGAAAAATTATTATCGCAAAAATAATATTTTTTTATGAAGTAAAATGTAAAATATTTTTCTTACTCCACTCAATCACTTCCTCTTACCCCCCCCCCCCCCCCCCCCGCCCCACACACACACAAACACTCATATTTTTTGTCCTTTTGTTGAAATTTCTTTTATAAAAGTATTTAACTTTTTTCACTTCATCTCCCCCCCCACCCCATAAATACTAATTTAGAAATTAGTTAATTTTTCAAAAGAAAGTGTACTCACTCCATCTTACCCTCCGCTTTCAATTTTTTCTCGTTTTGCATTTGATATATACATATAAAAATATTTTTACTTGTTAAGACACAATTTTTTAATTTATGTTATGTTCGGTACACAAGTAGAAAAACGTTCCTAAAATATATCGACATATTTAATACAAAACAAGAAAGAAAACACGCACGATACGCACGAACGTAAGCACACACGCGCACACAGCCTACGTGGCACCACCACAAATCAGAATTTCTTTTTAATTTATCTATTTTCAAAACTAACATTCCTCTTTAATGAAAATTTGTGACTTATGAAAAGTAGTGACTTTTACGAAATGTTATGACTTTTTTGAAAAGTTGCAACTTCTATGAAAAGTTGTGACTTTTATGAAGAGTTGCGACTTTTATGAAAGAAATGTGACATTTATGAAAGATTGTTACCTTTTCGAAGAGTTGTAACTTTTTCAATGAGTTGTGAACTTTTCAAAAAGACACAGTAAGCATTTGTTAACACTACCATTTGTTATCTATGAATAGAGGGATTTTCTTCCAGTACTATTAGTAGGATTTTTTCCACTATAGGGTAGTCAAATTAAAATTCATTAATTAAGCTTCTTAAGTTTGTTTCATTCCTCCTATTTCGTGGAGATTTATCTTTACTTTAAGTCATGTGATTCATGTTACTATGACAATTTTCTTATTTCTATTTTTGTGACTTTTTAAACTATATTAAAAGTTTTAACAAGGATGATTTAAAATTGATCTTCTGTTTCGTCCCTTTCTACAGTTTCTTCATATACACAAAAAAATTGATTTTAAATGCAGTGCGACACTACTGCTCTTTACCTCTCAAATCACCACTCATGACGTTGAAATGGTTGAATTCATTACATTTGGTTCTTTAGTAAACAAAACTTTTATTTATGCTACTGTTATTTGACGGGGGTTATTTTGCTATAGGGAATCAAATTTAAATATATTAATTAACCTTCTTATGAAGCGTGTTCCATTACTCAATGTTTTCTTCCTCCTATTTCATGAAGCTTGATCTTTTACCGTAAGTCATTGTGATTCATGTATCTCTTGCAATTTTATTTTTACTATTTTGAAGCCTTATTTTTAACTCAATTAGAAATTTTATTGAGGATTATTGAAAATTTATCTTCTCTTGTGTCCCTTTCTGCATGTTTCTTCATATACTTTTGAAAAATTGTCTTTGGATTGTGCTGTATTTGATAGCGTACAACAATAAATATGAGATAACTAAAATGGAACCAATGATGATGTTTGTTAAAAGAACTAAACATATTGCTCTCTTGCTTGCCACAAGTAGCATATTACTGAATTATATTCTAGCAGATAATGAAGAAAAAGTAGATACAAAGGCTCGAAAAAAAGCTCATAAAATAAGCTTGGTTTATTATCAGTTCCTTCAAGGACTCTCCAAGTAAAAGTTTTTCCCTATTTCTGTTGGGAAAACGCGGACAAGCACAAAAATATATATGGTAAAAGTAATGGAAATAAAATGGGAAAATAACTACACTAAAAATTTTACGTGGAAACCCTTCTGAATAAGGGAAAAAACCATGGACTAAGAGGAGCAATTGATATTACTATATTAAGGAATTTTACACTGTGTAGTCACGAATACAATACTCAAAGTGACTACTACACACTCAAAAGGAACAACACTCTTTTGATTTCCGTCTTACTAAAATATCGCTTACACTCTATTTTTCTTCACAGACTATTTTCTTGTATAGTCTATGGAATACCTCACTTTGCTCTCAAAATGGTTTTTCTCTCTAACTTGGTGTGTTCTACAAATGAGTAAGAAAGCTCTATTTATAGAATGATAAAACCATACCTATGTCACTAATGACATATGTAAACATAGCAAAGTCAAAAATGGTTGCAAATCTTACCAATTTGCCAACTACCAAATCTTTTCTTTTCAACTCCAATTACTATTCCTTTTTAACAATTACTTGTAACAATTGAATAGCTAAAGTTGAATAAAACAATGGGATGGATTCAACAAATCTCCCCCTCCAGTCCCATTTACTGGAAGAAGGTATCTTCAACTTCTTTAGAGAGAGCTCATACCCACAAGTTCTTTGCATAACTCGAACTTGTCTTTTGGTATCATGTTGGTCAGCATATCTGCAGAATTTTCACTTGTGTGAATCTTTTTGACGTGAAATGATTCATTCTCCACTTTCTCACGAATCCAACGATATCTGACATCAATGTGTTTTGTTCTTGCATGGTACATGGAGTTCTTGCTCAAGTCTATTGCACTCTGACTGTCACAATAGCCATTATACTCCATCTGATTCAAACCAAGCTCTTGAAGAAATCGCTTTAGCCATATCATTTCCTTGCCGGCTTCAGTAGCCGCAATATACTCAGCTTCAGTTGTAGATAGTGCAACACACTTTTGCAACTTTGACTTCCATGATATAGCTCCCACTGAAAAAGTAAACAAATATCCAGTAGTGGATTTTCTGTTATCAAGGTCACCTGCCATATCAGAATCTTTATAGCCATTCAAGATTGCATTTGATGCTCCAAAACACAAGCATTCATCTGAGCTTCCTCTAAGATACCTGAGTGTCCATTTCACAGCTTCCTAATGCTCTTTTCTCGGATTTTCGAGAAATCTACTGACAACACCAACTGCGTGAGCAATATCAGGTCTAGTGCACACCATTGCATACCTTAGACTTCCGACGACGGAGGAATATGGAACTTTGGCCATGTTCTATTTTTTCTCCCTAGCTGTAGGACACATCTTCTTGCTCAACTTCATATGACCAGCAAGAGGTATACTAACAGGCTTAGCATTCTTCATATTGAAGTGCTCTTGTATGCGTTCAATGTACTTCTTATGGGACAAATAAATCTTCCTTTTATCTCTAAGACGAGTAATTTTCATGCCTAAAATTTGCTTGGCATGACCCAAGTCTTTCATAGAAAAAGACTTACACAACTCTTTCTTTAGCTCGTCAATCTTGGAAGTATTTTTGCCCACAATCAACATATCATCCACATACAACAAAAGGATGATAAAATCATTGTAGGAAAATTTTTGTACAAATACACAATGATCTGAAGAAGTCTTCTTATAGCCTTGCTCCCCCATAACATATTCAAACTTTTTGTACCACTGTCTAGGAGCTTGTTTTAGGCCATAGAGACTCTTTTTGAGTTTGCATACAAAATTTTCTTTACCATCTACTTTGAAGCCCTCAGGTTGTTCCATATAAATCTCTTTTTTCTAGGTCACCATGAAGGAAAGCCGTCTTCACATCTATCTGCTCAATCTCTAAATTAAGACTAGCAGCCAAACCTAGAAACGTGCGAATCGAGGACATTTTCACAACATGAGAAAATATTTCGTCAAAGTCAATACCTTTCCTTTGACCGAATCCCTTAACAACCAATCTAGCTTTGTACCTGGGCTTCAAGTTGTGTTCTTCAACTTTAACTTTGAACACCCACTTGTTCTTCAAAAATCTCATGCCCTTGGGCAATTTTACCAAATCATAAGTGTGGTTCTTATGCAAAGACTTCATCTCGTCTTGCATGGCTTCAATCCATTGATTCTTGTGCTCATTTTCCATGGCCTCCTCATAACATTCAGGTTCTCCCTCATCAGTGAGTAACACATAGTCATTGGGTGAATAACGGGAGAAAGGAAACCGCTGTCTTGTGGACCTCCGAAGCGGAATATTCGATTCGTCCACAACTTCATGAACAACAGGATCATCAATAACAATATCATTGTTATTATCAACATCAACATGTTGATTTGATACATGATTCTGGGAGTTACCATGATTATCAAACCCAATAACATCATGCACACTTGTGTGAGGAACTTCATCATGATGGACTATACCATCAAAATTTGAAGATTCTACCTTCTCCGCTTTGTCAATATCTTCAATTGTTTGATTCTCTATGAAAATAATATCACGACTTCTCACAAGTTTCTTTTCAATTGGATCATATAGACTGTAACCAAATTCATCTAGGCCATATCCAATGAAGATGAATTGTCTTGTCTTGGCATCCAATTTTGACCTCTCATCTTTCGGCACATGTACAAAAGCTTTGCAACCAAATACTCTCAAATGGTCATAGGAAACATCCTTTCCATACCAAACACTATTTGGTACATCACTTTGCAAAGCAACAACAGGAGATAGATTAATAACATGTGCAGTGGTCAATAAAGCCTCACCCCAAAATGAGTTTGGCAACTTTGCTTCAGAAAGCAAACATCTAACTCTTTCCATCAAGGTCCTGTTCATCCTCTCATCCAAACCATTAAGCTGAGGAGTCTTGGGAGGAGTCTTCTGGTGTCTAATACCTTGATGCTTGCAGTATTCGTCAAATGGTCCACAATATTCACCACCATTATCAGTACGAATATATTTCAATTTCGTTCCAATTTCTCTTTCAACTGAAGCCTGAAACTGCTTAAAGACACCTAACACTTGGTTTTTAGTCTTCAAGACATAGACCCAATGTTTTCTCGAGCAATCATCAATGAAAGTGACAAAGTAATGTACACCACCCAATGTCTTTGTCTTCATTGGACCACATAAATAAGAGTGCACTAACTCAAGCAACTCTGTCTTTCTCGAAGAAGGGTAGGACTTAAAAGGAAACTCTATTTTGTTTACCAGCCAAGCAGTGCTCACATTTTTCTAATTTAGCACTTTGGAAATTTGACAATAATTTCTTCTTGGCTAGAACATTAAGTCCTTTCTCGCTAATGTGGCTAAGACTCTTGTGCCATAATGTTGAAGAGCCATCGCTCTCAACCACATTCACCATATCAACACAAGTAGAGGCCATAGTCCAGTATAGACCACGACGTTTGTTACCACGATCCATAACCAAGGAACCCTTAATGAGCTTCCATTTTCCATCACCGTTGGTACTAACATATCCTTCATCATCTAAAATACCAACAGAAATTAGGTGCAGATGAACATCAGGAGCATGTTTCACATTGTTCAAAACTAGTTTAGTTCCAACACTAGTTTCTAAAGAAATTGTACCAATACCAACCACCCTAGAAACAGTCTCATTACCCATACTCAAGGTTCCAAAATCACCAGCAGTGTAGGAAGACAAAAAAATCCTTCGTTGATGCCACATGAGATGCGGCACCAGTGTCCACAACCCAGCTTGACTCATCACAAGCAATACTTATCATGTTTGCATCAACAACGGTAACAAGATCTTCGGTGGTGACGGTGGCTAGGAAGTTTTCATTGCCATCTTCTTTAGTTTCCTCTTTGTTTTTGTTCTCCCTCTTCAACTTCCTGCAGAACTTCTTTTGTGCCCTTTCATGCCACAATGATAGCACTCAATATCCTTAAGTCTGCCATTAGATTTGCTCCTATTTTGTTCTCTATGTTGAGAAGCACGAGTTTTATTTCTCCCCCTGGGGCCACTTATCAGGACATCCGACGAAGATGAACCTTGTGTTTTTCTTCTCATCTCTTAGTTCAAGACACAACTCTTGGCGGAATCCATAGAGATTACACCATCCAGAGCAGAATTTGACAATGACGTTATAAATGTTTCCCAAGAATCTGGTAGGGAACCTAGAAGAAGCAAGCCTTGAATTTCTTCATCAAATTTGATGCCCACAGCAGATAATTGGTTCATAATCCCCTGAAAATTATTCAGATGGTCTGTCATCGGAGAACCATCATGATACTTCAAACTCAACATCTGCTTTATTAAGAACATTTTGTTGTTGCCAGTCTTTCGTGCTTACAAACTTTCAAGATGCTCCCAAAGGGTTCGAGCATGTGTTTCTCCAGAGATATGGTTCAACACATTATCATCGACCCATTGCCTAATGAATCCACAAACCTGTCTATGCAACAGACTCCACTCTTCATCTGTCATATTATCAGGCTTTACAATGGTAAATACTGGTTTATAAAAATTCTTAACATAAAGCAGATATTCCATTTTCCCCTTCCAAATGGCATAATTAATACCATTAAAAATTAACCATTCTACTTGTGTTGGCTTCCATTGTTTTCCCCAAAAAAATATAGTTATCGCAAATCAAAGTAAATCTTTCTAATGTGGAAGTTCAGACTGTGCTGCAACTATAGAGCATACTTAGATAAAACCTTGGCTCTGATACCAGTTTGTTGGAAAAACGCGAACAAGCACAAAAATATATATGGTAAAAGTAATGGAAATAAAATGGGAAAATAACGACACCAAGAATTTTACGTGGAAACCCTTCTAAATAAGGGAAAAAACCACTGACTAAGAGGAGCAATTGATATTACTATAGTAAGGAATTTTACAGTGTGTAGTCACGAAAACAATACTCAAAGTGACTACTACACACTCAAAAGGAACAACACTCTTTTGATTTCCGTCTTACTAAAATATCGCTCACACTCTATTTTTCTTCACAGACTATTTTCTTGTATAGTCTATGGAATACCTCACTTTGCTCTCAAAATGGTTTTTCTCTCTAACTTGGTGTGTTCTACAAATGAGCAAGAATGCTCTATTTATAGAAGGATAAAACCATACCTATGTCACTAATGACATATGTAAACATAGCAAAGTGAAAAATGGTTGCAAATCTTACCAATTTGTCAACTACCAAATTTTTTCTTTTCAACTCCAATTACTATTCCTTTTTAACAATAACTTGTACCAATTGAATAACTAAAGTTGACTAAAACAATCGGATGGATTCAACAATTTCTTCACTTCAATCCTGAGAATAGTAATGAATATTCTAAGACAATGAGGAAAAACATTTATGATGCTAAAAATTTTAGAGTCATTTTTTAACTTATAAATGATATGACATACTAAAATAAAAAAGAGATTGATGGAGTTTCATAAGAAACGAGCCGAAGGTCCTCCATTTGAATTTAGTTAATTATGTTCTTATATGGATGTGATGTTCTTTACTTGAGAGTGTTTTACTTCTGACCAACTATTTCCATGGAGATTTTTCTTAGATTTCTTTTTTATACTTAAAATCTCTCTATGACTCATAATGTTTGTATAACAAATATAAAAATTAAAAAAATCTGGCAATTTAAGATTTCAATGGAACTCTTTGCCCTTAAGATATATTGTTCTTGACAATGTATTGTATATATTGAAAATACAAATATTACCGACTCATCATATGGAAGCTTTAAAAAATAGTTCAATCTCATGTGAAGCAAAACCTGGTAAATAGATAAATTACGAGCGGGAGTTAAATAAGATTGGGTAGGATTTTTTATTTTTTTTTTAAAAATAATACCAAATTTTTCTGGGGAATGAGTGTTTGGTTTGGGGGGGGGGGGAGGGGGAGAGGTGAAGTATAATTTTTTTCAATAAAACTAATAACATAATTTTATTAAAAACAAAACGATGAGGGATTTTCGGGGTAGGGTATGGAGAGGAGGTGGTGGAGTGGGATAAGAAAACTAATTTAAATTTTATTTTGTGAAAAAAATAAAAAATTGAGGATAATATTAATATAATCATTAATATTATTTAATATTATTAGTTTATTACTTCTTCTGTTTCTAGTCTGTATAAAAAAGAATGATTTTTCTTTATGTAATAAATTTCAACTTGACATGTTTAAGTCCACAAGATTAAAGGGCAATTTTGTATATTTGACATAACTTTAATTTATGACCACATGATTAAAAGTCTTCTTTATTTTTTTTAAACTCCGTGTCAATTCAAATTAGATCATTCTTTATGAAATGGAGGGAGTATTATTTTTTTTCAACATAGAATATTTTATCCATGTGGAATGTCATGTGTGAAGATTTTTCCAAATAAAAGATAGAATGCATTACCCACACCACTGAGGTGTGTTTCTCAAGCTAATGAGTGATATTTTAGGTATGAATCTCACACTCTCAACAATTTTGGTGTGGAACTCATAAAAATAGGATAGTTTATGTTTATTTTTTTTGCACTTATCTCAAACTTAAATAAGCGAAGAAATATTAGGGGAAACACCGCCCCAAAATTAAGAACATGAAAAATGGCCTGACATACCCTTCAACGTTATACCTTAGAGCTAAGCTACTCATTATAAAAGTGTCACGGATATCCTCGGAAAAGTGACTCACATATATCCCTATTGTTACAAAATGGTCTTACATATACTATTTTCGTCTAACAAAAGTGAAAAAATTAATTTCAAAATTTCAGACTTTTTAATTTCTTCTAAAAAACATGTAGGAGTATATGATCTTTCTTAATAAAGTTGAAGTGAGTATTTGATTCTTCTCAATCATTTTTTTTGGACTTCCTTAATTTAATGAGGGATTTGAGTTTTCAATATCTCCCTTGTAGATCTATTTGCGTATTATTATTTGAGTTTCTTATTCTTATTTTTTCTTTCTCTGGTGTGAAAATATAAGAGATACATATTAAAAAGTGTCAATAAGAAAATAACTACGTATTAAAATTATTTGAACTAATTTTTGCGGATGTATTGTAATTTATTTTTTGTACGAATAAAAATTTTAGAGCATCTATGATACATTTTGCTAGAAATGAGTGAAAAATTAAATCCGACCATCAAAATAATAAATTAAAATTAGTTGTTGAATCAAAGAAGGAAAAATTTTCACTTGTGAGAAGAATTAGATATAACCCTATATATAGATTGTTCGTTTTAAATAAATATCAAAAAAAAAATATTTTTAACTCCTCTTAGACAAAAAGGGTAAATCTGGATCATTTATGTAACAATAGAATATATGTGAATCATTTTTTAGCGAGGGATATATCAAATTAAATCGCAAAAATAGGGAATTTATAAGACCCCTAGATTCTTTTAAAAGTTTGTCAAACTATTTCTTATTTAACATTTTATATTAATCTAATCATCATTTCTTTGATTATTATGTGACAAAAGAACCACATATTTCTATGACAAATTTTATTAATTTTCTAGTGACCTGATACAATTTATATAAGTAATCAACTCTTATTGTATTTCATTTTACTTCCTTTAGAAATTATTTTACCAAAACTAAACATTAAATTATAAGTATTAAACTAATTTAAGTGAGTAAATAACAACTATATCTATAAATCTATTTCCAATCAAAGAAAATTTGGAATAAAATTTACTGTGTTTCCAAATGAACTAAGAAAATAGCAGGCCAGCTATATGTATATTTTAGATTATCAAAAAATCTTATTCCAACAGAAATTAGGAATGCGACTTATTAATTTCCCGGTGAATTACGAAATATGGTAGTCCATCTCTCTGTATTTTTCATATTGTGTATATATTTGCTTTCCAAAATAATTTAGGAATGAAATTTATTATTTTTTCAAATGAACTATGAGATATGTATTAGAACATAAATAGAGTCCTTGTACTACATGCTAGTCAACAAGAGTCCTTATAGTACTTGTTGTCTTTAAGACTTAAAACTTTGTATGATTGTTTATTATATATTCAAGGCTCATGAGAAGAGCATAATGTGCAATAACATTACTTTACACATGCTATCAGATAGCCATTGATCGCTAAGGGCCTATTCTATCTCATATTTCCCATTTCCTGCGATCGTTTTTTCAAAATATGTCGATTCTGCTGGTAGCGAGCAGACATCATCACCACTTTTGCATTCTTTACCAATTGACGGTAGTATTCCCCTTTCTAGGGCTCCAATTTCAGATTCAGCTCTCCCCAATCAAACAGCCCCGCCACTCTCTTTTCCCCCACTATCTTTTACTGTCCCATCCTTGCAAACTTCAATCCATTAACCTTCTCCGTCATGTACTTTCTCTCGGCCATTTGTTAGCACTGTTTCTTCTCCCTTTCAGTCACCTTCTGTTGGTTCTATCAATCCGACTAATATATTTCGGTTGCAGCTCTTGCTGCACCTAACATCACAAATTTGGTTACCGTAAAACTTTCCTCTATAAAAGATTACGTAACATGGCGTACTCAATTTTAATCCCTCTTGTTATCACATGAACTTCTTGGCTTTGTCAATATCTCAATAAAACCACTGACTCCTTTTGTCCATGATGCATCGGGAAGCCAGCAACCAAATCCTCTTTATATTTCATGGCTTGGGATTGATCAAAGTGTCCGTTCTTGGTTATTCGCCACACTTTCTCGAGAAGTTCTTATAGATGTTCATTTATTGCCTATTTCACGTGATATCTGGAAATCTTACAACGTCACTACATGGATGCAAGTCAAGCAAAATCAGTGGAACTTAAGAGACAACTTACAACTTTACACAAAACGGATACCATGTCCATTGATCAATATCTTCAGGTAGCCAAGCAGATCGCTGATTCTCTTGCAACGATTAATTCCCCTGTTCCTTCTCAAGATTTAATTGATCACTTGATTCATGAATTAGGCAAGGAATATGACACTTTGGTTGGTATTATTACTCTCTTTCCAGATTCCTTATCACTTGAAGAAGTCCAAACTAAGCTTCTATTTCATGAACAACGCGTCCAACGGTTCAAAGATATTGATTCTAGTGCTACTCATCAAGTGTTTGCTGTTAAAAGTGTTTCTTCACATCCATATAATGTGTCAGGTGTGCAATCTGTTCAAGGTGGTCGTGGCGAAGGATGTTCTTTTAATTCTAAAGACAAAGGTCGCAGTGGCAGAAGTCGAGATTCTTTTGGTCGTGGTCAGCCCCAACATGCCTCTTTACCCAACACTTTCCCACGTCCTGGTTTCCCTAGACAATCATTGCTAGGTATGTGTAACGAAATCAGGCTGTTATAGTGAAATGACTGTTATAACAAGTTTTGAACATACACAAAAGCATGAACATTTTTAGCTATACCTCAACATGGCTCCCACTGCTTCATATAATTCACAATCTGTTAGTACATCTTTATCGTCCATGGGAGTTTTAGGTCCCACACCTTCTATTGTTTGTCAAATATGTGGAACTCCAGATCATAATGCATTGCAGTGTAACAATCGTTTTAACAATGCTTTCATTGCTAATGATCTTCCTAAGTCCTTTGCTGCCATGTTTGTTGGTGAATCAAATGATGCTACCTTGTAGTTTTATTTCGCTATATCAACTCATATGACTCCATTTAAAGGTAATTTTTTGCGTAAATCTCTTTACAATGGTTCTAATCATGTATTGGTTGGGATTGTCTCTTTGCTTAAAATTGATTATATTGGCTATGCTCAGTTACCCATTTTATCATGTCCCCTACACTTGAACTCCATATTTCATGTCCCTCATCTTCAAACAAAATTTACTCACTGTCAAAAAAGTATGTCAGGATAATGATTATATTATTAGTTTTGACTCATCCTCTATTTCTATTAAGTACAAAGCTTCAGATCAGATTTTTCTTCAAACTTCCAGCAAGGGTGATGTCTATCCTCTATCTCTTTGGTTCATATCCTCGTCTCCTCAAGCGAATGTTGTTCTACATCAGCCAGGTGATATTTGGCATCGACGTTTGGTTCATAGTGGAACTCGTGTCTTCTTTAGCCTTAGGAATAATCATTCTATTACTTTGTTGAATTCTATTAGTGATAATTGTGTCTCTTGTCGGCTAAGTAAATCTCATCGTTTACCGTTCAATTTAGTGGAACATCGTAGTTCTTTTACTTTAAATATTATTCATTCAGACGTTTGGCAATCACCTATATTATCCAAACTTGGTTTTAAGTATTATGTTATCTTTGTTGACGATTTTTCTCGCTTTACATGGCTTTAGCCAATGAAAAATAAATATGAGGTTTTTACTCATTTTTGTGCTTTTCAGAAGTTGACAAATTTATTCAACACTAGAGTAAAATGTTTTCAAAGTGATGGAGGTGGTGAATTTTCTAAAAAAGCTATGCTTTCACATTTTACTAATTGCGGCATTTCTTTTAGAAAGTCATGTCCGGACACTCCTCAACCAAATGGGGTCGCTGAACGCAAACATCGGCACATTATTGAAGTGGTAAGAACTATTCTGGCATAGCCTAATATTCAATTTAAATTTTCGGTTGATGCAGCATTTTATGCTATTTATACCATCAATAGGTTGCTTACGCCACATGTTATTTCACCCTATGAAAAGCTTTTTCACATAATTCCGTATTATAAATTTCTTCGGGTTTTTTGTTATGCATCATTTCCCAATTTGTCTGCTCAAGTCTCTCATAAACTTGCACCTCGTTCTGTTAGTTGTGTCTTCCTTGGTTATGCCTCAGAATATTAAGGGTATGGATGTTTGGATTCCAAATCTCGTGTTTATGTTAGTCGACATGTTACATTTCATGAGTTGGTTTTTCTATATCCTGAACTATCTATTTCTCCCATTGTCTCCCCTCATCTATCACCTCTGACCCTTTATTTGATACTTCACCATTACATCATGCACCTCCAACCCCACAACATGCACCTTGTATGTCTACCGGTGTACCATATTTACCTAATGATTCTGATTTATCTCATCCTTCCTCCCCAAGAACTATGGATTTTCCGAGTGATCAGATCTCTAACATTGCCCCTATTTTAACTTCAGCTAGCGCTAGTGCATCAGCTCGTTTTCTCCCTTTCTTCCTTCCTTCTCTACCCTCATCTTCCTCATCCACCATTTTCTCACATCCAATGCAAACTAGATCAAAATCTGGTATTCCTAAGCCAAGGGAACTTTTCTCTCTAAGTGTTGTTATCCATGAACCTGAACCTTCTTGCTTTTCCCAAGTTGTGAAAAATCTAAAGTGGCAACAACCAATGGCGGATGAATTTAACGCTCTTTTACAGAATAAAATCTGGGTCCGTGTTCCCTTTACCTCTAATATAAATTTAGTCAGTTGTAAATGGGTGTATCACATGAAATATAACTCAGATGGGTCTATTGAGCAGTACAAAGCTCATTTGGTAGCACAAGGTTTTCATCAGCAGCCTGGCATTGATTATCATGAGACGTTTATCCCTGTTGTCCGTGCCCTTACTTTGAGACTTGTTCTTTCTCTTGCTGTCTCATTTTCTTGGACAATTCTCCAATTGGATGTTCAAAATGCATTTCTCCTTGGCGTTCTTAATAAGGAAGTCTTCATGAAAGAACCTCCAGGTTTTGTTCATGCCTAGTATCCTAATCATGTTTGCAAACTAACAAAAGCTCTCTATGGCTTGAAACAAGCATCCTGCGCTTGACTTCCATTTTGTTCGTGATTGTTGGGTTATGGGCCTTTTTTCCCTTCCTATGTGGATAAATAAAAGCCCAATTTGGACCAACCCATTTTTTCCCATAGTCCCATTCTTATTAGGCAAATATAAGCCTATTTTAGGTCTTATTTTCATATACACAGAGTGTTTTTTCAGCAGCCAAAAAGAGAGAAAAAGAGAAGTTTTTCGCAGTCAAAATTCAGCCCTAACAACCAACTTCAAATTGCGATTCCCGCTTCGTTTCTTGTCCGATTGAGCTGATTTTTGGATAGAATATTATATTCATCTAAATATTTTATTAGGAACTTACAGAGTTGGATTTAGTGGCCTGCAGCTTCAATTTTGCTGTCGTGAACAGTAGCTGCGAAATTGGTGATTTTGCTCCTTTAATTCTCTAGATTTGGTGCAATCTTATTTTGTTGTTGCTCGTTGTTTGGCCCTTGTTATGTGGCAAATTTTGGAGAACAATATTGTAACTCTTGGTGATTATAGTGGAGTTTTTGGTCCAGTGGTTTTTTACTCTTCACATCGAAGGGTTTTCCACGTAAATCTTGGTGTCTTGTGTGATTGGTTTATTATTGCCTTGTTATATTTGCTTGGTTGAATTACTTTTTGCCTTACTATAATATTGCTTGTGGTTGTTTGTCTTCTCTTGGTTCAAATCGAGAAGGGAAAGTATAGACTTGGGTATTCTTCCGCTGTTATCCTGTCAGACATTCTTTGTTAGTGCCTTGTCTTTCCCAACAAAGTGGTATCAGAGCATTGGTTATTGTTGATTGTCGTTTTGAATGATGGAGGCAAATATGAGCAAAATGGTGTGTTTAAATTGTAATAACTATCATATTTGGGAAGGCAAGATGAAAGATCTTCTATTTGTCAAGAAGATGCATTTACCTGTGTTTGCTTCTAATAAACCTCAGTCTTTGAATGGTGAAGAATGGGAATTTGAGCATCTGCAGGTTTGTGGCTATATTAGACAATGGTTTGAAGATAATGTTAGAAATCATATTGTGAATGAGACACATACCAAAAGTTTGTGGGACAAGCTCGAGACAGTTTATGCTTCGAAGACTGGCAACAACAAGTTGTTCCTATTGAAACAGTTAATGAATATCAAGTATGAAGAGGGCACTTCTATTTCTGATCATATTAATGATTTTCAGGGTGTTCTTAACCAGCTGTCCGGAATGGGTGTAAAGTTTGATGATGAGATACAGGGCTTTAGGCTTCTTAATACTCTGCCATACTCTTGGGAAACTCTTCGAGTTTCTTTGACTAATTCTGCTCCCACTGGTGTTGTAACCATGGAATATACTAAGAGTTGTGTCTTGAATGAAGAAATGAGAAGAAGATCTCAAGCCTCATCTTCTTCAGCTTCACACTCCGATGTTTTGGTTACTGAAGATATGGGGAGAAACAAGTCCAGAGGTCAGAATGATAGAGGTAAAAGTAGAAGCAAGTCAAAGTCTAAATACAAGAATATTACATGTGACTATTGCCACAAGAATGGGCATATCATGAAATATTGCTACAAGCACAAGAGAGATATGAGACAACAAAAGAGAGAAGGCAATAATGAAAATCGTGTTGTTGTTGTTGCTAATGATTATCTTCTTGTTTCTTGTCATGGAAATGATATTAATCTTGTTCGTGATGAGTCTAGCTGGTTTGTGGATTCTGGTGCTACTTCTCATGTCACGCCAAAGAAGGAATTATTTTCTTCTTATACTCCAGGTAATTTTGGAACGTTGAAAATGGGCAATAATCATGAAGTTGAAGTTATTGGCATTGGGACAGTTTGTTTGGAAAGTAACAATGGTTCCAAACTAGTTCTCAATAATGTCAAGCATGCTCCAGATGTTCGCTTGAATTTGATTTCTGTGGGATATCTTGATTATGAGGGTTATGCTAATACACTTGGTGTTGGTCAGTGGAAGCTTACTAGAGGTTCGATGGTTGTGGCCCGTGGTGACAAGTTGTCTAACTTGTATGTATTTCAGGGTTCCATGTCCAGAGACTCAGTAAATTTGGTGGAGAATGATACTTCATTAGAGTTATGGCATAGAAGGCTGAGTCATATGAGCGAGAAGGGGATTGATAGTTTGGCTAAGAAAAATTTGCTTTTTGGAGTGAAACAAGCAAAGTTGAAGAAATGTGTTCATTGCTTAGCCGGTAAACATAAAAGAGTTTCTTTTCAGAGTCATCCGCCTTCAAGAAAGCTTGATTTGCTGGAGTTGGTACATTCTGATTTGTGTGGTCCTTTTAAGGTAAGATCTCATGGTGGTGCACTTTACTTTGTGACTTTTATTGATGATCATTCTCGCAAACTCTGGGTATTTCCTTTGAACTCCAAGGATCAAGTACTTGATGTGTTCAAGAGTTTTCAGGCCTTGGTTGAAAGACAAACAGGGAAGACATTGAAATGCATCCGCTCAGATAATGGTGGTGAGTATATTGGTCCTTTTGATAGATATTGCAGAGAACAGGGTATAAGCCATCAGAAAACTCCTCCAAAGACTCATCAGTTAAATGGTTTAGCAGAGAGGATGAACAGAACTCTAGTTGAGAGGGTTAGATGTATGCTTTCAGATGCTAAGTTGTCATATTCCTTTTGGGCAGAAGCACTTAATACTGTTGCTTATGTTATCAATTTATCTCCTGCTGTTGCTTTAGATGGTGATGTCCCTGACAGAGTTTGGACCGGTAAGAATGTTTCTTATGATCATCTTAGAGTCTTTGGGTGTAAATCCTTTGTACATGTTCCTAAGGATGAAAGGTCAAAGTTGGATGTTAAAACTAGGCAGTGTACCTTCATTGGTTATGGTCAAGATGAATTTGGCTATCGTTTCTATGATCCTGTTGAGAAGAAACTTGTTAGAAGCCGTGATGTTGTGTTCTTTAAAGACCAAACAATTGAACATTTTAACAAAGCTGACAAGGCTGATTTTCAGACTAGTGAGAGCTTAGTTGATGTTGATCCAGTTCCTTTGACTATTGCACCGGAAGAAAATCTTCATAATGATGAAAATCAAGTTGATAATGAAGATTGTGATCATGTTCAGAATGACCGGCATGATGTTGTTGATGCTCCAGTGCAAGATGATGTGGTTGTCCAACAACCAAGTATAGATGCTCAAGAGAGTTCTCTCAGACGATCTAGTAGAGAGAGAATTCCTTCATCTCGTTGTTCTCCCAATGAGTATGTACTCTTGACTGACGGGGGAGAACCTGGGAGTCTTGATGAAGCCATGGAAAGTGAAGAAAAAGAAAGGTGGTTTAATGCTATGGAAGATGAGATTAAATCCTTGCATGATAATCATACCTTTGATTTGGTTAAGTTACCTAAAGACATAAAAGCTTTGAAAAATAGGTGGGTTTTTCGGGTGAAACACGAAGATGGTAATCCAGTTCCACGGTACAAAGCTAGATTAGTTGTCAAGGGATTTAATCAGAAAAAGGGAGTTGATTTTGATGAGATATTCTCTCCAGTTGTGAAGATGTCATCCATTCGTGTGGTTCTAGGCTTGGCTGCAAGTCTAGATTTAGAAGTTGAGCAAATGGATGTTAAAACTGCTTTCCTCCATGGTGAGTTAGATGAAGAAATTTATATGGAGCAACCGGAAGGTTTTGAAGTCAAGGGAAAAGATAATTATGTTTGCAAATTGAAGAAGAGCTTGTATGGTTTGAAACAAGCTCCCAGGCAGTGGTATAGGAAGTTTGGTTCTTTTATGAGTCAGCAGGGCTTCAAGAAGACTTCTTCAGACCATTGTGTTTTTTGTGCAAAAGTTCTCTGATGGTGACTTTATTATTGTGTTGCTTTATGTTGATGACATGCTTGTTGTCGGTCATAATACTTGCAGGATTTAGAAGTTGAAAAAAGAGTTAAGTAAGTCTTTTGCTATGAAAGACTTAGGACCAGCAAGGCAGATTCTTGGCATGCAAATTGTCCGTGATAGAAAGGCCAATAAATTGCTATTATCACAAGAGAAGTACATTCAGAAAGTACTTCGCAGATTCAGCATAGACAAAGCTAAGGTTGTCAGTACACCTTTAGCTATGCACTTCAAATTGAGCACGAAACAGTGTCCTTCTAGTGATGATGAGAAGGAAGATATAAACAAAGTTCCTTATGCTTCAGCTGTTGGTAGTTTGATGTATGCGATGGTTTGTACAAGACCGGATATTGCTCACGCTGTTGGAGTTGTTAGCCGTTTTCTTTCTAATCCGGGAAGAGAACATTGGAATGTTGTGAAGTGGGTTATGAGATATCTCTGTGGCACTTCTAGTCTGAATTTGTGTTTTGGTACAGGGAAGCCTATTCTTTGTGGTTATACTGATTCAGACATGGCTGGTGATGTTGATACTCGCAAGTCTACTTCAGGGTACTTGGTTACTTTTGCAGGGGGAGCTGTGTCTTGGCAATCTGACTTGCAAAAATGTGTTGCTCTATCTACTACAGAAGCTGAGCTTATTGCTATCGTTGAAGCTTGTAAAGAATTGCTTTGGATGAAGAGATTCTTGGGGGAACTTGGTTGTGCTCAAGAGAGGTATGTGCTTTATTGTGACAGTCAAAGTGCTATACATCTTGGCAGGAATTCTACGTTCCATGGTCAGTCTAAACACATTGATGTGAGATACCATTGGATTCGAGATGTGTTGGATCCTAACTTGCTTGAGCATGAAAAGATTCATACAAATGACAATGGTTCCGATATGATGACTAAAGCTTTGCCAAGAGGGAAGTTTGAAGATTGTTGCATGGTCGCCGGGATGGCGGTCTCCTCCACATAGTCGTGAGGGGGAGAATTGTTGGGTTATGGGCCTTTTTTCCCTTCCTATGTGGATAAATAAAAGCCCAATTTGGACCAAACCATTTTTGCCCATAGGCGTATTCTTATTAGGCAAATATAAGCCTATTTTAGGTCTTATTTTCATATACACAGAGAGTTTTTTCAGCAGCCAAAAAGAGAGAAAAAGAGCAGTTTTTCGTAGTCAAAATTCAGCCCTAACAACCAACTTCAAATTGCGATTCCCGCTTCGTTTCTTGTCCGATTGAGCTGATTTTTGGACAGCATATTATCTTCATCTCAATATTTGATTAGGAACTGATAGAGTTGGATTTGGTGGCTTGCAGCTTCAGTTTTGCTGTCGTGAACTGTAGCTGCGAAATTGGTGATTTTGCTCCTTTAATTCTCTAGATTTGGTGCAATCTTTTTTTGTTGTTGCTCGTTGTTTGGCACTTGGTTTGTGGCCAATTTTGGAGAACAATATTTTAACTCTTGGTGATTATAGTGGAGCTTTTGGTCCCGTGGTTTTTTACTCTTCACATCGAAGGGTTTTCCACGTAAATCTTGGTGTCTTGTGTGATTGGTTTATTATTGCCTTGTTATATTTGTTTGGTTGAATTACTTGCTACCTTACTATCATATTGCTTGTGGTTGTTTGTCTTCTCTTGGTTCAAATCGAGAAGGAAAAGTATAGACTTGGATATTCTTCCGCTGTTATCCTGTCAGGAATTCTTTGTTAGTGCCTTGTCTTTCCCAACAGTTATAAGGTTTCCCAAGGGGATATTTTTGTTCAATACGTCCCCATAAACTTGCAATTCGCAGACATTTTCACAAAGGGCCTGACCTCTTCTCGCTTTTGTTTCATACGAGACAATCTTTTCGTCACTGCTGCCCATCCAGATTGAGGGGGTGTATTAGAACATAAATAGAGTCCTTTGTACAATTATACTTGCTAGTCAACAAGAGTCCTTATAGTCCTTGTTGTCTTTAAGATTTAACTTTGTATGATTGTTTATTATAAATGCAAAGCTCACGAGAAGAGCGTAATGTGCAAAAACATTAATTTACACAATATGGTAGGTCATCTTTATATATTGTTCAATGTCACTAAAAACCTTTTATACATTGTGTGTGTTGCTTGTGTTCCTTACAAGAACTCCACAAACATTCATGTTGGTATAACTAATATGAATGATCATTATTTTACAATTGACCCCTTTCCAGTGACAAGAGGAAGGACTTTGCATCGTCGTCAAGATGAGAGAGTTATAATGAGGTATGTCAAAATAAGAAGTCATCATATTGTTGTCCCTAAAGATGACACAAATAATCCCACAAAAAATGAAGAAGTTGCTGATAGAGAATCCACAGAGATTTGTGTCATATGTCTGGGTGAATATAAGCATGAAGAGACTATAGGAACATTTTGTTGCAGACATGAATATCACGTCGGATGCATCAAACAATGGTTGTTAAGGAAAAAGGATTGTCCTCTGTGTCGAGCTTCAGTTTTGCACTTTACATGAAAACAATTTTTTTCTATAGATATGCAATCTTTACATTTTCTTATAGTTTTTATATTTTTTCTTTGATTTTCTTGATTTCAATCCAAACCGGAATTACCATTCAAATTTCTTATCCTTTTTTTTCAATTTAAATCTTGCATTTTATTGTTAGTTTAAGATGATGCAACAGCAAAGGTTGAAACAACAATAGCAAGCATTGATGCAGCTCTCAGTCCCTAAGATAAAGCCCATCTTGAGTGGAAATCTGCCTCCTATGCTATTGTCAGCCTCAATGAAAGGCAATCAAAGTAAATAATTTGTCATGTCGATCCTCGTAAAATTGGAGATATCCTCCATTCTATTCTTAATCAACAATCGACCCCGTTCCGTTGACAAGAGGAAGGACTTTGCATCATAGGCAAGATGAGAAAGTTGTAATGAGACATGCCAAAATAAGAACTCATCATGTTGTTATACCTAAAGACGACACAAATAATTCCATAAAAATTTAAAAAGTTGTTGAAAGAGAATCCTCAGAGATTTGTGCCATATATTAGGCAGAATATGAGCATAAAGAGACCATTAGGACACTCCGTTGCGAACATGATTATCATGCAAGCTGCACCAGAAATAGTGGTTGTTTGGGAATAAGAGTACCGCATGAAGAAATTTTTTTAATATAGAAATGCATATTAGTGTTTAGAGATTACTTTACTCTAAAATTATGATGTATTAGTTTATTGTTTTTATGAACTTATAAGCTTGATTAATAAGTACTTCTCACTTTTCATCTTGAAAGTAATATTTATTTTTCTGTACGTAAATTTGTTATATATAGAATCTTATATAAAAGAAAGTAAAATAATTTTAAAGAAGAAAAAAGAATAAAGATCAAGGATGTAAGGATAGAATAATTATTTTAAAAAATCAATTTGCATATTGGAGGAAGAATTGTTAGCATGATGTACATCTAAATAATTGTATATATTAATGTAATAAGATAGTGATATAAATTAGCATGATCATATAGATTTATTGTAGAATCAAAGAAATAAATATTGTGATAGAATAGCGGATTTGGAGGAATAGCAAAGCAGATCTATAGGGATTGAATAAAAAAATTGTAGCAATAGAATAGCTGATCTTACAGGAATGACATCTTTGGGGATATGTAATGTTTATTCTCTCTATACAATAGAAAGACTCTCACTTTGAGAGACATTCAACAGAAAATTGACATGGTATTAGAGTCTTCTCTTGGTTATTGCATAGAGTCATCTATGGTTCCTTCTAAATTTTTTTGGAACATCTTTGTTTTTTGTTGACTGTTTGTCGACAATCAGTCCTACCACCTATGACTTTGACACTTTGTCATTCTAGTTGCTTTCACGCGTGTTTGTAGTTTTCATAGCTATTGAAAAACATGAATTCACATAACTTTAAATCCTTTAGTGTTCGTTTCACTGGAAAAAATTATTCTTCTTGGGATTTCAGTTTCAATTATTTGTCACTGGCAAAGAACTATGAGGCCATATAGATGGAAGTGATCCTGCTCCTACTGGTACAACAAAGCTAGGTGAGTGGAAGATCAAAGATGCTCGAGTGATGACATGGATTCTAGGGTCAATTGACCCTCTTATTGTTCTTAATCTCTGGTCGTACAAGACAAGTAAGGCCACGTGGTATTACTTTCAAAAACTTTACAACCAAGATAATAGCATACAACACTTTCAGTTAGAGTATGTAATTGGTAATTACGCTCAAGAAGGTCTACCTTTTCAGGATTATTTTTCTGGATTTCAGAACTTGTGAGCAGAATTTACAGATATTGTCTATGCCAAAATACCTGTTGAATCTCTGTCTGTGATTCGGGGAGTTCATGAGCAAACCAAGTGAGATCAATATTTGATGATAATACGCTCTGACTTTGAGAGTGTTCGCTTTAACTTGATGCATCGTGACCCCTCTCCCTCTTTGGATGTTTGCTTTAAGGAATTACTTGTTGAAGAGCAACATTTTGTCACACAAAATGCTATCAAGAAAGAAAATGATGCACTATTGCATTTGCTGCTCAAGGTAAAGGAAAGGGCATGAATATTACAAGAACTCAATGCTACAATTGCAAGGAATATGCGCATATTTCTAACAATTGTAGCAAGAAGTTCTGTAACTATTGTAAATTATAAGGAAACATTATCAAAGAGTGTCACGCGCCCTCAAAATTGTAGGGTCAACATTTTTCAAGATGGGATAAATAGTTCCACTATTGATAACTCATCTTCACAACAAGTTCTTACTCCTGAATTGGTACAACAAATGATCGTGTCAGCCTTTTCGACATTGGGATTACATGGTAATGATGTTATATCTAATATTTGGATTGTTGATTCAGGTGCTTCCAATCATATGACCAACTCAACGATCATCCTAAAAACGTTCATAAGTATCAAGGTCCATCACAAATATAGATTGCCAATGGTGGTAATTTACCCATTACCAAGGTTGGGAATATTACTCCAACTTTCAAGAATGTTGTTGTTTCACCAAAGCTCTCAACTATGGTTATTTAAGTTGGACAATTGGTAAATAACAATTATGATGTGATTTTTTTTCATAATAGTTGTCTTGTGCATGATCAGGTGTTCGACACGATAATCGTGAAGGGGCCTAAAGTTGGACGATTGTTACCTATGCACTTTTCCATTCCTCTTGTTCTATCTTTTGCTTGTACTTCTACTGCTAGTAAGACTGAGGTTTGACATAAGCTTTTAGGACATCCAAATTATGTTGTATTGTCTCATTTATCAAATTCTAGTTTATTGGGAAATAAAAATCAATTTTCAGTTGCTTCTATTGATTGTTCCACTTGTAAATTAGGCAAAGGTAAAATTCATCCTTTTCCTAATATTGGTAGTCATGCTACAAAGTGTTTTGATGTCATTCATAGTGATGTTTGGGGAATTTCACCAATTATTTCTCATGCTCATTTCAAATACTTTGTGACATTCATAGATGATTATAGTTGATTTATGTAGATGTATCTTCTTCGATCCAAATCTGAGTATTTTCCATGTTCAAATTTTTTTTGGCTTACATTGAGACTTAATTTTCTACATGCGTCAAATTATTAAGATTTGATTCTGGTGGAGAATATATGTCTCATGAATTCAATAAATTGTTGCTTGATAAAGGAATTGTCTCACAATGATCTTGTCCTTATATACCATAACAAAATGGAGTTCCTGAGCATAAAAATTGTCATGAGTCCTCTGTACCATCTAAATGTTGGGGGGTGGGGGGTGGGGAGGCATCTTTGTCTAATCTTTTCTATTTAATTAATAATTTCCATATAAAGTGTTAAATCTTGAAATTTCATATTTTCATCTTTATCACCAAAATCCTAACTATAGTGATTTTCATACATTTAGTTGTGTTTGTTTTATGCATTTGCCTCCCTTCACAGCAGAATAAACTTTCTGAGAAATCTCCTAAATATGCTTTTATGGGTTATAGTACTTCAGAAAAAGGTTTTATTTGCTATTATCCATGTTCTCACAAATTTCATATTTTAGAAATGTTGTTTTCTTTGAGAATCGGTATTTTTTCCTATGATTGTAGATTCATCTTCTGCTTTTCATATTCTTCCTACTTTTGAGGATTTATCATCGTCTTTTAGGAGGTTCAAACCTGGATTTGTGTATGAGCAACATTGGAAAACTTTATCCTATCCCTACATTGATTCGCCGCCTGAAACGGTACCACAACTAACATATAAGAATTCTTCAAGATCTTGTCCTCTTGATCCTACTCGACGCTCTACTAAAGTATCACGTACTCCCAATTGGTATAGATTTTCCTCTACTTTATGCAACATTTGTGTCCCAACTTGTTACTCACAAGTTTCCAAGCATGAATGTTGGCAAGAAGCAATGGAGGAAGAACTTTTGGTTCTTAAAGAAAATGACACATGGGACATTATTTCATGTCCTTCAAATGTCCGCCCTGGTAGATGTAAATGGGTTTATTCCATCAAACTTCATTCTGGTGGAACTCTTGATTGATACAAAGCGTGATCGGATTTCTTGGTAACAGACAAGAGTAAGAGTATGGGGTGGAATCTGAGGAGACTTTTTCACCAATAGAAGAAATGACTACGGTGTGAAGTATTATTACCATTGCTGCTTCACAAAAGTGGTCTCTTTATCAAATGGATGTCAAAAATGTTTTTCGCCATAGTGATCTCAAAGAAGATATTTATATGAAACCACCACTTGGTTTGTTCTTGTTGTTCATCTTGTATTCCTAACATAGAACAAAACTTTGAAGAATTTTGTAAGACAATAAAGTTTAAGAACACTTTCATAACTAGAAAATTAAACCTAATAGAGAAACTAGGATTAGAAATAGATTAGAAAAATATACCAAATATTTTTTCTTAATGAAGAATTGTTGTTAATTTGTGTTTGAAAAATCTTATTTATCCCAACAAACTTTACAAATATACGAAGTTACCAAAGTTTAGTGAACCAGTGAAGAACATAAGAACAGAAGAATAGAAATAAATTCACAAATCTAAAACATGTAACACGTACCAAAATCTGGAAAAACAGAAAGAAGACCAAGTCTACTAAATGCACAGTGTCCACTTAAGGAAATTATTCCCCTCTAGTATCCAAGGTTTGATTTGGAATATGCCCTCCCAGGATAGAATGATCATAATCACTTGTGTATTGGTACCCAAAACGATGGTGTCAGCGAGCCACTCAACGGCAGTAAAGTTCACATAAAATACTAGATTTAGTAGTTAGAAGAAGTCAGAAAAATCTCTTTTTAAAATGAGAGGAAATCCCTCAATTTATAGAAAACAAAGCATAGTGCAAAAAGTTTCTTATTGTGCTTTACCAGAAAGGTCACAAACCTTTGGAAAAGTCACAATTTTTGCAAAGGTGGTCACCTTTCATAAAAGTCATAACTTTTCATAAAAGTCGAGCTTAGGTCTATACCTAGACAACCATATGTCACACAATTAAATTTTACTGTTTATAGTTCTTATTGTTGTATTTGTTTCAGCCATGAACACCTCCTGGTTTCATGAGTTTATAGAGAGATGAACTTTTGAAAATCATTTTCTTCGAAGCGGCTTACATTACGCACTCACATAGGTAATTTCTAACAGTCTTATCGTGTAGATACACTATTTTTGGTCAACTCTGCCAAACTTAATAACTCATTAAAATCATTAAGATTTATTAACTGATTAACAAGGCTTAATGTTATATCTTTGTTTCTAAGCATTGTCTTAATCATGAGAATGAGTCGATTTGGTTGACAATGCCGAACCATTATTCACAACTTTGTTTTTCTCCTTGAATCTAGATCTTGGGATCTCCAGTCTGCAAGATAGAATTACTGCCATGATGACTTGTCCTAAGACGTAAAAATTCATTCCCTTAGATGATCTTTAAACATTCTCTCTAGCTAGGACTTTTTGTTAGTGGATTTGACACATTATCCTTTGACTTTACATAGTCAATTCTGATAATTCCACTAGAGAGTAGTTTTTTAACGTTATCATGTCTATGTCCTATATGACGAGACTTTCCTTATACATCATGATCCATGCCCTACCTATTTCATCTTTAATGTTAAAGTGTATGCATACTAATGCCAACGGTTTGGTCCAAAGAAGAATATCTATAAAGAAATTTCGGAGTCTTTCAACTTATTCACCGACCTTATCTTGAACACCTAAATCAAAGATTATTGTAGAGCTAGCGATACATGTATCTTTTAAAATATTTCCAAGAGACTGCTCCTCTACCAAGAATAAATATATATCCTCTTGTGGATTTTACTTCATTTGTCCGGTGATCAAATTTGCATCACTATATCCTTTCAATATTGCTGAAAATTGTTATAATGCAAGTCATTGTTTTAAGTATTTTTTTAAATACTCCAAAACCCTTTTTATTTCCATTTAATGAGCTTGATTGGGATCACTTGTGAATCGACTCATTTTAGTAATAACAAATGTTATATCTGATTGTGAACACTTCATGATATACATCATATTTCCCAATACTCTAGCGCGATCCAATTGTGAGTCACTTTCGCTTTCACACTTTTGAAATGCAAAGCTCGCATTTATTGGAGACTTGACAATATGATATCCAACTATTTGAACTAGTCAAGTACCTTTTCAATGCAATAAGACCGTGAAAATGCTAAATATTATGGAGTTCTAAGGATTCTTATAACTAAGATCGCATCAACACTCCATGATTTTTCATTCTAAACTTTCCTTCTTACATACTTTTAGTAGCCTTTATGTCATTGGTGTCTTGATCAACATATCACCAATATACAAACAAACAATGATGAGTGTTTTCATATTCATTTGATGAATTTTGAGGTCAGATATCACAATTAATAATATCAGCATATGAGTGGTTGTAATTCTAGTTATTGACGAAAATATATATCAACAATACCAAAACGTTGTTTTTATCTACAATCTTTGACACAAAGTCTTGCTCTATATTTGTCAATAGTTCCATCGACTTTCACTTTCCTTTTGAGGATTCATTTTGAACGCAAAAGTTTATTTCCTAGAGGAAGATCAACCAACTTCCAATAGGATTGCTCAAGATTAAATCAATCTCACAATTGACACCATATGGCCAAAAGGATGAGTGTACATAAGACACAATAAATATTAAAAATTATATTCGAAGGAAGTATATGCCCCTTGACATTTACTAAGCCTGTGAATCTCTTTATTAAGTACATTCTCCTTTTTTTCTTTCCAAGGTTGTTTTGACCTGTCACTAGACTACTCATGTCTAATTTTACTGTCCACATTCTTAGGTCCTATATCAATGTTTTTAGGATTAGGAACTTGGATTTTGGCTAGACACCCCCCATACTTTGAAATATTTCAAGTTGGATTCTTCCTTTCCATTTCTCATATGGAATAGATTGTCTCCTTAACAAACAAAACTGCTTCTTTCTGAAAAGACAATTTTTTGTTGTTCCCTTTTGCAGTAAGAATAATTCCTCTACACAAGTTTATAGTAAACTCGAACTTATAAACAACACATTCATTATTTCTTTCAAAGTTCGATTTTTCTTTAGATTGGGGCGAATACATCAGTAGTTTGATGGATAAATCCACTTTCCAAACATATTTCTGCACAAGGAGATTCATACTCTCCATCTTTTAAACAACTGATTTTCAACTTCGATAGTATATTGTCTAGACATTTATATTGTTTCATCCTTACCATTTAACAAATAGACATAGTCATTTTTAATGCATTTTATTCTTTTTTTCCACCACGAGATGTGTTGAATTCATATAACAAATGTCACTAAGGGATTAGAATTCCTTTCAACGGGTTTCTAAGAATGCTATTATACTTAGATTCCACACAAACATGACATTTTTATTTATTGCACTCAAAGTTCGACAAAACTTCTAAGTTGATCAGTTTTTCTTACAAGGTTTTGTAAATGACATGCCCAAGTTTTCATGTCAAAAACTGACTTAAGCAAGAAAGAACAAAAAAAAATATTGAGTTCGAAAAGCTCTTCGCGAGGTAGCTTTTTTCTCACTAATATTTTGTTCCTCTTTCTTACAATTTTGTGCGGTACAAACATTGTTTAGAGTCATCACCTTGTCAAATGTCCTTTTCAAAACGACCTTTCAATAACTTTTAATTTGGCTGTCATAGAAATACCCATTAACAAAATTTCATCGGGTCCAATAAAAACAATATAACCCAAATATTTCTTTTACAAACATGAAAAATGACTATTCACCAATATTCATGTCTATACAAATAGTTATATTTAATAGACGTATCTTTTCACGAAAAATCACATCACTTCAAGTGACACTTTTCATAAAAGAACACAATCATTTTGAACGAGTATACATATAATTTGGTAGTTTCATACTAGTCATACCGTATACTAGTAAACGATAAACGCAAGGACCAAATCTCAAATATACTCTAATAATTTTTATGGGTCTAACATAATACAAAAATATCATAGAAAATCTATCTTGTACTCCAAATTTAAATTAGACACCAAGTCCAATTGTAACTTTATCATACATAATGAACCCCCACATTTTATATATGATCTCAAAAATATTTTTCAAGTATTTGAAAATAGTTTTTCCACATATTTTAATATGAAACTTCTTTTGGAAACATTATTTTACAAAGAATTATAGTGTTGCAATTCTCTATGACAATGTTTACACAATGTCAAGTTCATTCCATAGAGACCCAAAATCACAAACTCTAAGTCACTGGTATTTTTCCTCTATTTGTTCCGTAGAGACACAAAATCACAAACTCTAAGTCACTGGTATTTTTCCTCTATCAAATAGACATACCACTTAGTATTTAGAATACTAACAATAATTACAAAAAAATTGTACAATTTATTTATATATAATATTGATGTTTATAGAAAATAAAAGTACAACACTGACTTATTATGTGAAGTTTTCATATAAACCAATTGCAAAGTCTGATTTATCCAGAGTAGAAACTACAAAAGTTTTTTTTGTCTACAAAAATCAGACAAAACTAAACTTGACATGGAGTACAAAACTACAAAAGTTTTTGTCTCCAAACAAAATTAAATATATTCTTTATCACATAGAAATATTTTTCTTTTCAATAGTCTTCAAACTATAACATTTTGACATACTATTTTATCAAACAAAATAATGCATCTCTCGTTATGCAAAATAAAGATTTTTTAAAGCAACACAATTTTCCATGAAAAAAATCATTCCACAACATATAGTTTGCAGAAAACACATGATAAAAAATAAAAAATGTTAACTCTTAGATATTATTTCCCTCCTTAAACAAAATAATAAGAAGGTTACTTCGTGCAATCTTTAACTGAAATACCACTAATTTTTTGTCATACATTCTCACTTCGACCTTGGTAAACAAAGCAACGGATTGTAGAGAAGTAATGCACTAATCTTCTACTTCCATGATCAGATTCTCCGAATGAGTAAAATACAAAAAATACTAACAGTAGAATGATTTCCTTAAGATTGTTTTTTATCTTGTATTCTTAACATACTTAGAAAAAAACATTGAAGAACTTTTTAAGACAACAAAGTTTAAGAACATTTTCACAACTAGAAAATTAAAACTAGTAGAGAAGGTAGAATCAGAAACAGATTAGGAAAATATACGAAATATATTTTCTTAATGAACAATTGTTGTTAATATGTGTTCAAAGAATCTTACTAATTCCAATAAACTTTACAGAAACACGAAGTTATCAAAGTTTAGTGAACTAGTGAAGAACATAAGAACATAAGAACAAAAATTAATTCACAAACCTAAAATTTGTAACACATACCAGAATTTGAAAAAAAAGAAAGAATATCAAGTCCACTGAATTCACAGTATCCCCTTAAGGAAATTATTCTCTTCTAGTATCCGAGGTTTTATTTGGAATATGTCCTCCCAGGATAGAATGATCTTAATCACCAGTGTATTGATACCCAAAACGCTGGTATCAGTGAGCCACTCAACTACAGTAAAGTACACATAAAATACTAGATTTATTAGTAGAAGAAGAATTCCAGAAAATCTCTTTTTAAAATGAGAGGAAATCCCTCAATCAATAGAAAACAAAGGGTAGTGCAAAAGGTTGTTATTGTGACTTACCGAAAAGGTCACACACCTTTGGAAAAGTCACAATCTTTTGCAAAGGTCGTCACCTTTCATAAAAGTCACAATATTCCGTAAAAGTTACAACTTTTCATAAAAGTCGCAACTTTTCATTTTCCTTTCACACCTTTTTAAACCCAATAGTTCTCATCGCATACAAAAGATGTATGCAAGTTGAAGTGGTCTTTGTATGAATTAAATTTTAGCTTGGTTTAATAAGTTCCGATCCACTTTGCTACAGTTTTATTTTGAGTAGAATATCGATCCATATCTACTGCTTTATCTGAGGTTATATGACTTTGTGGATTACTTGTTGAGACTGGATTTCGTCAATCTCATCCTACTCTACTCCATGCTGATGATACAAGTGCTATTCAGATTGCTCCTAATCAAATTTTTTCATGAGAAAATCAAACACATCGAAGTAGATTGTCATTGTACACGAGAAGTTGTAGATAAAGGAGTAATTACTCTCCCACATGTCTCCATTGCTCTTCAAATAGCTGTTGCATTTACAAAATCCATGGCACGACAACTCCATCAGTTTCTAGTAGGCAAATTGATGCTTCTTGATCCACCGACATCAATTCGAGGGGCGACGTTAGCATGATGGACATCTAAATAATTGTATGTATTAATGTAATTAGATAGTGATCAATATAAATTAGTATGATCATACAAATTTGTTTTAGAATCAAAGGAATAAATATTGTGATAAAATAGGGGATTCGGAGGGATAGCAAAGCAGATTTATAGGGATTGAATAGCATATTTATAGAGATAGAATAGCTGATCTTTAGGTATAGGAATAACGGATGTTTAATCTTTATTCCCTCTATATAATGGAAAAACTCACACTTTTAGAGGCACTCAACAGAAAATTGACAAAAATGTCTATTGTTGAAATTTGAGAGGAGAGAATAATTTCTAAAGCAATTAAATTTGGATAAAAAATGTTTTGGCCCGTTAAAAAATTGAAAACTCATACATAATCGAATTGATATTCTTAAACTTCCAATCAAAGTACGAATCCCCCCACCCCACTCCTTCGCCCCTATATAGGAAGATAATGTTGGTAGAGAGGTATTAAAAAAGTCGGCAGTTATAAAAAGAATGACTTTACTGAGTTTGATATATAGATAAAAACATATTATCCCAAAAAATATTTGAGTCCATTTGAAGAAGATATTTTAAAAGCCGAAGGTGACGTAGGTAAAATGTTGGAGAGAAAAACAAATAATATATGAGATGCCACTTGTGGAGTGTGCAGAAGGATAGAGGAGAAACAATATATACTTTAAAGAATATTTTAAGAAATAATAGGTAAAGAGAAGGTGCTTTTATGAATAATACTGTAAAAACACTTTTCAAATGATTTTCGTCAAACACAATAAACTATTGATATATGCTAGTATTTTTTAATAAACTAATTTGTCAAAATTACTATTTTATTAACAAATATATTTTGATAGTTTGACCAAAAATGTCCCACATTGACATTTTATGATCAACTTGTTCAATAATTATTATTTGTTGTGTGAAGCACATATTTATAACTGAAATGAAATAATTTTAGTTTCTATAGAAATAACTTATTTAAATAATTTTTTTAATTAAAATTCTACAACTAGATTACTCATGTCTTTCATATTTAAATAATTTGAAATAGTTTTATATTCAAATACTAATTTCTGGTCATATGCATTGTACGTTTTCCCATATTTTTTATAGATACATTCATTAGAACAATTAAATTTCTACGGAAATATGGGCATAATTAATGAGTTAATGCAACAATTATATAAGATTTTAATGATTGTGATAATAAACACCCATTAAGGGGTGTATTTTAAAGAAGTTTAACAGAGGGAAAGCACACAAAAATAAACAGAGAAGAAAAATGAAGCATATATATACAAATGGTATATAAGTGATTAGTACAGTAATAAATCTGTCTTTTCCACAATTCTAGTAAAGTCATTGATGGTTTAATTTCTTCTAACCTCCCACTTAGACTCAGGTGTCATCAGATATTGATGCTAGGGAAGAACAATCTAACTGAAGTAGGGCTCCCACTAAAATGCTTCCGGGATGGGGAAAAGATGATGGAAATTTACATGTTGAGTTAAACAATTTTAGCCAACCTATTGGATCAGATGTTGGGAAAAATACTACAATATTGATATCAGATAGTAATAATAAAGTAAGAAATAACTTATAACGTCATAGAAAATTATTGTCTTGAAAGTGATTTCGGCTTAACTCAAATGCAAATAGTTATAGTAGGTCGCTCCCAAAGGTTTCACATACACTCTCAAACATGTGCACTTGTGGCTGAGAGTTGGAGGTTGCTCAAAACCAATTGCCTGAAAATAGTCCAACGATAAGAAGAAAGGAGAAAAAGTTTTTCTCTTCTTTTTGTTTATGTTGGTAGTGTTGTATTATGCTCACTCAAGATACATCTTTATATAGGATTTTCAAAGTAGGAGTTTCAAAGAGAAGAAGTAATTTCTAAAAAACATCTGTGAACTTTTAATGGCATTAAAGTCCATTACATCACTTTTGTTTTTGGAACAAATGTATCTTCTCCTTTGAAACGTGTTTACCATTGGTCTATTTGCATTATATTTAGTTAATAAAATTAGAATAATTAACTCAACAATAGAATTGACTCAATAGATGCAACTACAGAATGCCGAATATTTCTTCACTCTCTTCTACAATTAAGTCTCCTTTCCATTGGAAGCTATTGGCCCTGTCTCAACTTACTCAGAAGCCATTAGGTTCATAATACCGGTGAAACTTGATTAGATTGAAGTGATTGATCTGGTGCAGCATGTTCACTTCCATACGTGCTGGTCTTTGAACTTGAAACATTAGCTGCAGTTGTAGGTGAAGAATCTGGATCTGATTGAATCATTTTGAACTGATGGTTATGATAGCTGAACGCAAGAAAGTTTACCACATTACAATGAAGTCAGCTCCAATTCACATTCATAATAGCTTCCTGTAGCAACAAAACGTTATTTAAATGAGTAGTGAAAACAAGTTTTAGGATAAATCCTGGAACATCCTTCCGATAAACAAGACGAGAGTCTCTAATATGTGTCTCTTTTCTATTTAACTTAGTTATGATTTTAAAGAAAACTACACTTCAAGATTTAGAAAGTAATACTGAAGTAGTAATTATTGGATTTGTATGATGGGTGCACCAATGAGGTCACAAGACATGTATGATGTATCAACTCTTCTATATGAAATTAGTTTCAAAATTCAGAAAGATCTTTTATCATAGAAAAATCAACAGATACTTGTAGTCGTCACAAATGGTAACAGTTTTAATCCCCTACATAGATCCGCCCCTGCTATCAAGGAACTGTGAGGTGTCATTAAAAACCATTCTTTGTACCGTTATTATTTTAAATGCTCATTTCGAGCCAATTACATTCGTACCTACTTTCCTGGGAACAAGACTCCATCTATCATTCTTTTTGCGTGATTCCAGCTCCTCTTGCACTGCCGTATGCCAATGTGGAATAGCTAATGCTATCACATCTTTGCAAACAAATTCATCAAGGTAACCTCGATCAACTCATATGTTACAACATTATTAGTTGTTTCCTCGATCATTCACCTGATATACTAGCATCAGTCAGCTCACTTGGAACAACAGTAACGTCAACTGGCTCAGTGACGTAACTCTTCACCTCTTGTCAACTCTTCCCCTGAAATAGTCGGCTCCTCAGCTTCGTTTTGCATTCAAAATTTCAAGTGCTCACACTAGAGCTAAGGGACATTGAAGGCAGGATTAGCATTATACAATTTGAAAAATGGGAGTTTGATCTTAAGAATCGATGAGGGAATCCAATTTACGAGAAACAGAGCAGTCAAGAGTGCATCAACCCACAAATAAAGACGCAAATCAAATGATACAATAGTGTTAAACCAATCTCCACATGATGTCTATGTTTCCTTTCCACAACTCTATTTTGTCCAGGAGTATTTGGGCACAAAACCTGTCTCACAATTTTCAACGGGAGTAATAAATTCAGCTTTAGAAAAACATTAATCGTCTTTGAAAATTGGTTTTATACCATTTTCTGAAACTCAACAAACACGTCAAGCACTTCAGATTTCTATTTTGAAGGATACAACCAAGGGTACCTAGTATGATCATCAACAAAAATGACGTAATATTTCATATGTAGTGACAATCAATAGGTGTATATCACAATAAATTTAACCATGGATTCATTCTCAGTCTTATTTCTCAAAAGATATCTTAGTATATTACAACCTTTACCGATTTGACAACTTACTCATATTCTCGAAGTGCTATTAATACACTTTACTTAAAACTTTGTATTTTTGATGCCCCAATCACGCCAGAATATTTTGCACTTCCAATACGTTAAGACCTTTATACGATGCTGAAAGTTGACAAGTTACCAGTAGAATTTATCATATGGTTTTTGTTTTCATCCTCCGTGTACTTGAGGAAGTTCATCAGGTGCTTGATGATGGAAATTTTGTCAATCGAAAAATTCAGTGTGAACAATACCTAGATGAAATCCTCCACCTCTAAAGGAGAAGGTGTCCCTTAGTTGATAGATCCACCACAACCTCAACTAATATTTTGAGCTTCAAAAGCCATATTGTAATTTAGTTGAGTATCTTCCACAATTCATAGATGTGTATCATATTATTTGGGGTTAGATAATTACATTTAGTAAATCAATTCATGTACAAAGCCCAAAGACCCCCCTTTAATTTCTACGGAAATTTTTTATAACACCTCCAACTCCTTTCACCCACTTGACCTTGTGGGAGAAAGAATTGGATGTCTTAATTATATCATGCTTGCCTATCCTAAATCTACACTGGTCTTAAGAAAGCCAGAACTAACCCAATTAGCTGGGCAGAGTTCAGAGTTATTTTTGGAGTTCAACCAGCTAAATTTTACTTTAAATGGTTTTTAGATATCATATCGTGAATTGGAGCGTAATAGTGTGACATGAAATCATTGGCGTCATAAGCAGCTCACACTTGATTATCATTAAAAGATGTTTCCGTTCTTTTTTTGTTAAAATTATGGAAGTCGGAATAAGGAAGTCGTTGATTTAGTTCTGATTTAGAGCCAAAAGTTGGAGGTGTTATCCAAATATTTCCTAGAAATTAAAGGGGGATGTTTGGGCTTTGTACAGACATTGATCTCCTAAATGGAATGAGGTAACTCCGAATAATATGATACACAATTATGATATGGTGGAAGATACACAACCAAATCGTAATATGGCTTTTCAAGATCAAAAGTTTAGTGGAGAATGTGATAGATCTAATCTACAAAGGGGAAGCTTCTCCTATAGAGGTAGAGGATTATCTCCCTCGGATTCAAGTAACAAGTGAAGCAACACTCAACTACCTGTGGAGAAGAACATTTGAAGTTTATTTACGTAAATACTATGGAGAAGAACTATATTTGACTCTTTAAACCCTAGAAATCATAAAAAAAAAAGCAAGACACAAAAGCTGCAAACGAGAATCTCAAAGTAATATCATAGAAGAAAAACGTGTACTAGTAAATAGTAGAGAAAATGATCAAAATGATCCTTCATGTATAGGGGTTGATTTATTTTGGTCCTTAATATATATCACTTGATAGAAATAGTTCTTAATGTATGCAAAATAAGTACCATTTTGATCATAAACCCTAAATTTAACTTTTTTTTTTGTTAAAACTAACGTCCCATTCCCTAACTCATTTCTTTCTCCTTGGTTATTCTGTCTTCATGTTTGCTTCAATCTAAAACTGCATCATCTTCTTAAAATAGATTTTAAAAGCTCTTCTTTTTTAAACTATCTTCTATTTTGTCTTCATTATTCCCTAAAATAGATAAAAATTTATATTTCATCATGTATGTAAAATTCATTCCTACCGAATAATATTTAAAATTTGACTCATGGTAGATGTCCGATAATCAACAATGAACCTGGATAAAAAAACAAGTCCTCTACGAGTCCCTCCTCTTTTTAAACATTCCTACAAGTTTTTCTTTTTGCTTCTTTTCTCACTTGTCAAAATTCAATACTCATTATGATTTGATCAGCTTGTTCCATTTTTTCATTAATGGTATGAATGACTTTATGTTTAGACGCTTTGACTGAATCAAAAAAATATTCAAAGTTGTAATATAATGTTATAAGAAGTTGCATATACATGCTTTGGATGATATAGACAAAAAAAATTATCCATAATTTTAGAACCCCAAACTGGCAATATAATTTGTGAACCACTAACAAAATTCATAGTCGATGGTTCTAAAGAAATTAAAACCCCAAACTCTTTATTCTCGCTTCGTCTCTGCTCTGGAGTATCTAACAAATACATAATTATTATTTCAGCATACAAAAAAAGACCTTTTACAATAGTGGCACAAAATCAAGAAATGAAAATTGAAGCAATGTGGGAAATGTGGGTTCATTCACAGGTTGAATATAAAATGTTGCCTTCTGAAATTCATATTTATGTGATATGTAAAATAATTTATATGTTATGTTAAACTTATCTTGAGGATAAATTTTAAAAAAGAAGAGAAAAAGGCATAATATAATTTTTGAAATTTTATTTATTTGTTGAGTTTTACATGATCTTTAAAGTATCTTATTTTGTCGTATTAAATTATTTTAATAAAAAATGTAATTGGATGATTTTTGAATATAAAAGCTTTAAGTTGATTGATATTATTGATATAAAATAAAGTTTAATGACTTTGCTAAGCTATGGTAGTTTTTCGAATCAAAGAAGTCCCTTTGGACTAACTTCATGTGGAATAAATATTGAAATTTCTGAAGAAACAGAGCATTAGAAAACAAAACGAATTTTGATTTTTTTGAGTTATTGGAAGGAATAGAGTATTAGAAACACAATTTTATAACTTATTAGAGGGCTTTCAATGACGCTCTGTAGGTATTTATATATTTTATAACTTTTATATCACTTCATACTGATTGATTGGTACATATTAGCAGGTGTATTCTTTATGTTTGCATTTGTTTTGTTAGTTTCAGAACTGAAGCCACTTGAGCCTAAGTGGGGAGTGTTACAAGAAATTAAAGCATCAGTGACATTATAGTTTTGAAATACACAAATCATTACTATACAAATCACTTGTATACCATATCTATTTTAGAATGTTTACACAAGCTAAATGTTAATGATACTTTGTTTTGCTAGTGGTTCTTATGTGTATCAAAGAAGTACAGTGTGAGACATCTAAAACTTCAAAACAACTTATTATCTTACTAAGTTTAACATGATGAGTTTGAAAAATTGTTCATAAAGTAGTATCACTCTTGCAAAATTATAGAAAGAAAGTTGAAGATTTAATATAATAGAACTAATGAATAAAATAATTTCTAAATGTAGTGCATTTCTATAGCTACCTTGTTGACGTGAAGGGAAAAATTGAAGCTCTGAACATGGACAATAATTTTTCCTTAACCATTGTTTTATGCAACCTACATGATATTGTGTCTGTGCCTAAGTGCCCCTATGGTCTCTTTCAACTCATATTTTGTGTGACATGTTACACAAATCTCTTCAGTTTTTGTTGGATTATTGACTTCGTCTTTAGGCATAGCAACCTGATGACTTCTTGTTTTAAAATAATCAAATGTTGCTACACCTTAAGACTGAGTAAATAATCCCATGGAAAATAAACAAATTTGTGTCACAAGTCGAGCGGAATTTGAGAATGAAGAGTCCATTGGGACATTTGGGTCCGGCTGCATCAAACAATAGTTGTTGAGCAAAAAATACAGTCTGTCGAGCTTCAGTTTTGCCCTTCATATAAACAAAGATATCTATAGAAATTAACCAATACTTGTTTGTGTATTTTGTATAACTCATATAATTATACTAAGATAATTAGTTGTTCTATAATTGTGGAGTTAAAGCACTATACGTCTTCGATATATGCAAGAACAATTTGTTCTTGTCTTATATTATTAAGAGATCACTACCATATCATCGACATTTGCACCATATTGATTCTGCTCAAACATCCTTTGAAAAACCCATTTTTGATATATCAAAGTCAAGAAAAAATCAGCCTTTATGTACACAATACTAACAAAGACTTAGATTGAAGAAATTGATCTTGTGCAACATATTTACCGAAATGTAACTTTTCAAAGAAAGACTTAACATGCATTGCAACCTAGGTTGCTCGGCCTCGAGGGTAGATCTAGAGGTTGGATCATTCATCACTTAAATTTTAAGATTCAGGGTATGGATACAGGTGCGAAGATTTGAATAAAAATAATGCAAATATCAAAACTAAAGTTATAAAAAGGATTAATGCATAAGTATCTGTTGAACTATATACGAAATTTCAGCGACATGGCTGAATTTAACCAGACTCTTATTACCCCCTAGACTATTTTACAATGGAATAAATAAATAGTAAATACTGATAATGAATAGATATCCAAATGAGCATCCATTGTGTATTATACGCGCTTCATGTTTCATTAAGCATTAAAAACATGATGACTACGTGAATTTATTCACATAAATACTGTGGACAAGAACTATTTTTGATTCTTCAAACCCTAGAATGCAATATTTAAAAAATGCAAGTAACAAGCTACAAACTAGAAACTTGAAAACGATAGAGAAAAAAGGCAACAAGTAAATAGTTATACAAAGTAAACACGACCAAAAAAGAAAGGCAATCTGAATAAGTTCGATTATATTTTTTTGGGAAAATACCCAAGTACCCCCTCAACCTATGCTCGAAATCTCAGAGACACACTTATACTATACTAAGGTCCTATTACCCCCCTAAACTTATTTTATATGTGATTTTCTACCCCTTTTTAGCCTATGTGACACTAGTTAAAAAAAATTCAACCATCGTTGGGTCAACAAGATAGTGCCACGTAAGCTAAAAAGGGTTAAAAAATTATTAAATAAGTTCAGGGAGGGTAATAGGACCTTAGTATAAGTGTGTCTCTGAGATTTCGGGCATAGATTGAGGGGGTACTTGGGCATTATCCCTATTTTTTATGAATTTCATGAATTAATGCAGGTACTTAGTATTTAGTAGTTTACAAGAGTTGCCCTGAAAAAGAAAGAATATCTTTTTTTTGATAAAAAAAATCAGATTGCAAACATCAGAATACAAAAATGCCAAAACAACTTGACATTCAAGATACTACAACAACAAAATACTACAATAACATTAGTTCATATAGTCTAATTAGGGATAATTATGAACCGTAATTTCATGCTATAGGTTTGGGTTCAAATTTATTCTATCAAAACATAAATTTGATGATTTGTACCTGAATTGTCTTGGTGATTACTCCTCTATGAACCTTTTTCTAACAACTATGGTAGTATTTTCTTTTGAAACTCAACCGGTTGAAAAGAGAAAATAATGAATGTCATTAATTTTTAAAGCTACCATCCTAGCTATTACTGAGATATATCTTATGAAAGATTGAGAGATAATTTCTTACTAACATTGTGCCAAAAAAATCCTTCAACAGAATCAATTGCTCAACATCAGTGACATTTTTGATGTCTAGAATGATATTGATCCAACACATGCGAGATTTTGGTCATTGCACAATTGTTTCATGACATAAGATTCAATTTTACAGATAGACTAGCTTGCGTTGTGAAGATCTGATGGATCGTATGAGAATTTCATTTTCTAGACACATCTTTCTCCTTTTGCTTTTTCCGTAGTTGTTTCTAGAGTTTTCTTTGTCTTTTTTTGTGTTGTTTTATTTTTTAATTCGGGTGGATATGGGCTTAGCCGAATTGGGCTTTGTGGGCTTATGTTATTGTTTTGGAATAAAACAAGTGGTCTTTGCCACGTCTTTAATTGAAAAAGAAAAGAAAATAGTGTACCATAATTAGTGTATATGCTCTATGACTTTTGATATTATTTTCTTCAAATAAAATCATAATTATATTTGTTGTAAGCTAATTCTTTTAGATAAAAAGGGTTTAAAATTCCCTTAACATATTCCCAATGGTTCAAAAGTGCCTTTTATTTGGTTTTAAATGCCCTAAATGTTTTTAAGGTTTAAAATTACCCTTTTTAACAACCTGCTGTCATGGAAGATGTGATATGGATTTTCTTTTACACATTCAAAATATATGACCCACTTAATCTAAAAATTATTTTCAATAAATCTGACACAGTAGACTGATGTTTTTCGTCTTTTGTTTCCATTAGCTCTAGTTCTCTTCTTTCTTGTCCTTCAATTCATTTGTCCTCCATTCTCTAGTTAATTGCAAGAAGAAGATCAATGAACTACAATGTTTGGAACAATCAATTTCTTGTCTATGTTTTTGCACATGGTTGCATTATAAACTTAATTTTGATAACTATTATATGGAAATTCTTCAGGTTTTCTACTTCTATTGTAAGAAAGTTATTGAATTCAATTTATTTGATATATGTTGAAGAAGCTATCTTGAAACATAAGTCATTTAGAATGCAAAATCATAATTAGAAACTTGAATGGATGGTTTATTGTAAGGCAGAAATAACATCTCGTATCTAAAAATGAAGATTTTCAGAAGTTGCAGATGTCAGTCACGGAGCCAACTACGAACCGCCAGTCAACATTCATTCCTTAATCATGAACGATGATCGACCAATATAGACCGTCAGTCAACTTACGGTCCTTCACTCGATTCTGTCGATGAGCCAGCTAATTTTTTGTACAGAGTCGCAAACGATGGTCGATCAATACCAACCGTCTGTCAATTTTGATATCTTTTGAGTCAGGGGTATTTTGGTCTTTTCATTATTTGTTTGGCCCCTAAGCTACGTCATTTAGACCCTAAATCATGAGGTTTTAGCCATTTTAAGCATAGAAATATAAATAGAACTTACCTAAGTCAAATCATTAATCAAAACATAAAAAATTAAAAGCAAGAGAGGAGAAAAATATCAAGAACCCTAGTTCAAGAACACAACAAGTTTCCATCATTACCAGCCCGAAAAACAGAAGATTTCTTTGTGAAATTTGTCACTAGGTATGTGAGATTTCATTAGTGTGTTCCTTTCACCATTAGGTCCCTAGTTTCACTCAGTTTCTTGATTCCCTTATTATGACTATACGTATGGTTTATTAAAAGTTAGAATTTTCGGGTTATTAGACGTTAGAATGATCCAAATCATATTAGTACATTAATATTCAGTTTATTGCATCAATTCTAGAACCCTAGATATGTATTTATTTATTTCTTTATTACACATGCTAGGTCAGATATTTCAGTTATTCAGTTATGCATGCCTCAGTTATTAATGCATCAATATCAGTTTAATTGTTTCATCCTTAGTTTGCATGTTCAGTTTGAGCGATCTTGTATCTTACATAAATTCAATCCTAAAAGTTTTAATTATTTAATTCATTTAGAGTATCATAATAACAAGTTGGACTAGGGTTCAACATATCCAAATAGTCCCACAAATACTAGCCAAGTAGGTTATAAGTCCCTTCTATGGGCATCAGTTTAGTGATCACCCCAGCATGTCTTTATACCTTTGGCAGGGTATATTGGGTCCCCTCAATAGAGTGTATACATCGGACTCGATATTTAGTTCATGTGTTTTAATTATCGATTATTAGTAGCTCCCGCAGTTCATTCACACTCTATTGCATTGACCATATTTACAATTCATTCAGCATTGAATATCAAGATGTTATAAGTATGGTCATTGCATCCATGTAGCACATCATTCAATATATCATGTTCAGAATATTATACATTCTTTTGTGCTTGTTCAGTTATGTATTATTTCAGATTTATTCTATCCTTCATGTTCAGTACCTTTCAAGTACTGGTGCATACGTGCGCTACATCTTCTTGTGATGTAAGTTCATGTGGTCATCATCCATATCATGCTTAGATCAATCGTTGATCTTCAGTTCAACAAAATTAGTGGTGATTCCTCGTTCTGGGAGGACAATAGTCATGAGTTTCTTTTGTGTAATTTTAGCCCTTTATTTTGAGTTTTGTTAGACTTAGCTTGGGCCTGTCCTAGCATATCTAGTGAGTTAGAGGGTATTCTCAGACATAGTTAGTTTTAGCTTAGTATTGAGTTAATATCTTCTTTGTATTAAACTCAATAGTTTTCATATATCTCGATTATAGTATATGGGTATTACCCATATTTTAATTTTAATTTTGATTTAGCTTCCACATTTGCTTATTATTTTTAGTATGCTCATTATCATGCCAGCAGGGCTCTCTTGTAATAACTTATGGTCCTAGGTCATGTGTCCGCGTCTCAGGATTGCACAAGGATTGCAGAGGGCGTGACAAACTTGGTATCAAAGAACTAGTTTTAAGTATCCTAGGATTCTGAAAATCCACACTAAGTGGAGTCTCTTTCATGGATGTGAAGTGCACGACATCTAATGAGAAGGAGGCTACAAACTGTTTTAGGAAAAATCTTCATTTTCTTGTCACTCTTATCATGCGTAAGGTATAATATAATTTCATTCTAACTCAACGTTCTACATTTCAGTGAATGTTCCTCCTCGTAGAGCTAACACTAGTAATGCAAATGCTAGGAAGTCTCCAATGAAGAATTCGGGGATGCCATTCAAGTGTTGGCTCAAAATGTCGCCAACCAAAAAAGTCAGCTGGTTCAAGATTTTGTGAATGGGGGATCAACCGCAACTAGGATCCATGACTTTGTTAGGATGAATCCGTTTGAGTTCTTAGGATCAAAGATTGGTGAGGATCCTCGAAATCTTTTGGATGAGATCAAGAAGATCTTTGAGGCTCATATCTGGTACACTTAGTGGAAAGAAAATAGGAATATAGATGTAGGCCGTATTACTTGGGAATATTTTAGTTAAACCTTTCTGGACAGGTTTCTCCCAATAGAGTTGAGATAAGCTAGGGCCCAGAAATTCATGAACTTAAGGATGGGTAACATGACAATCCAAGAGTATGGGCTCAACTTTACCTAACTCTCCAAGTATGATCCACATATGGTTTATGACTCCATAGCTCAGATAAATAAGTTCTTATATGGAGTGTCAGATTTGGTGAAAGTAGAGTGTAAAAATGTTATGTTACTAGAAGATATGCATATTGCTAGGCTTATGACTTAAGCTCAGCAGGTTTAGGGTGATAAGCTTAGGGAACAAGACAAGGAGAATAAGAAGGCTAGGATTGTGAACTATGACTATTCTCACCAGAAATCGAGTGGTAGAAATCAATCACAAAGTCACTAGAAGTTTTCAGCCCTAGCCCTTTGTCAGCTAGTGTTCCATCTTCCAAGAACAGGTATGATCAGAAGGTTAGCGCCCCAGGCTCTAAGTTATAAAAAATGTTTCAGGCACAAAGACTTACCCCACTTACCCTAAGTGTGATAAGAACCATCCGGTCGAGTGACTTAGAAGAAACGAAAGATGTTTTGGATGCGATCAGTCTGGTCACACATTGAGATGTTGTCCTTCAAGATGGTCAAGAAAGTATTAACGGTAGAGCTCAGTCTATAACATCAGCGTGACTAGTAGGTCGCCCTACTAAGTAGGGTAACTCATTTGGTATAGGAGGCAGTCAACGCCAGAGAAGGTTGTAGGCTCTTTAAGCTTGCCAGGATCAGGAAAGTTCTCCAGATGTACTCATTGGTACGTTATGATTCTTTGACCTTGATGTTTATGCATTGTTAGATCTAGGGGCCACTCTCTCTTTTGTAACTGCTCATATAGAACTCCAATTAAGTGGTAGTCCATAAGCTCTCTTAGAACCTTTCTTAGTCTCTACTCCAATCGATGACCCAGTTATAGCTAGACAGGTATACATAAGTTGCCCTGTCACAATCTCTTAGAAAGTCACCTCAGTAGATCTTGTACAGTTAGAAATTTTAAACTTTGATGTCATTCTAGGAATGGGTTTACATTCATGTTATGCCTCAATCTATTGTAAATCCAGGATTGTTTGTTTTCAGTTTCCCAACAAACTAATCTTAGAATGGAAAGGTAGTAGTTTAACGCCTATGCTAGTTCCGGTTAGGATTCTAGCTCCGATACCCCAACTCTTGAGTCAATTCCCGTAGTTAATGAATTTCCAGAATTTTTTCCATAAGATCTTCACGAAGTTCTTCTGGAAAGGTAAATTACTTTGGAATAGATCTCTTTCCAGATACCCAACCTATTTATATTTCTCTTTACAGAATGGCTTCTGCTGAGCTTAAGGAATTAAAAGAGTTGTTGAAAAACCTTCTAGATAAATGCTTCATGAGACCTAGTAATTCGTCATGGGATGCACCAGTGTTTTTCGTAAAGAAGAAATATAGTTCTCTCAGAATGTACATTAACAATTGGTAGTTGAATAAGGTTGAAATCAAGAATAATTATCCCATCCCAAGGATTGATGACTTGTTTGACCAAATTCAAGGTGCTAGCCATTTCTCAACGATAGACCTCATATCCGGTTATCCTCAACTTAGAGCCAGATATAGTGACATTCCAAATACAACCTTCAGAACATGGTATGGGCATTACAAATTTGTAGTTATGCCATTGGAGTAACCAATGCTCGTTTAGTTTTCATGTATTTGACGAACAAAGTGTTGAAGTATACTTGGACTTATTCATTACCGTCTTTATATATGATATCCTCATTTACTCTAAGAATGAGGAAGAACATGCGAGTCATTTGAGGGTTGTTCTGCAAACTCTCAAAGATTCCCAGTTTTTTGCAAAATTTAGCAAATGTGGGTTTTGATTACAATTAGTTACTTTCCTTGGGCATATTATCTATAGTGAAGTAATTTGAGTATATACCTAGAAGATAGAAGTAGTGAAACAATGATACAAACCTACCTATACTAGAGATTTCAGAAGTTTCTTGGGTCTAGCAAGTTATTTCAGAAGGTTTATGGAAGGATATTCATCCATATCCTCACCATTGACTAGGCTAACTCATAAGATAGTCAAGTTTTTATGTAAGATAATTGTGAGAAAAGCTTTGCAGAATTGAAAACTAAATTAACTACAATTCCTGTCTTAAATCTACCAAAGGGTTAAGATGTTAATGTGATCTATTTTGATGCATGTAGAATTGGCCTAGGTTATGTGTTGATGCAACGAGATAAGGTTATAGCTTATGCTTTTAGACAACTTAGGTGCATGAGAAAAACTATCTAACTCATGACCTTGATCTTGCAGTAGTGGTATTTGAACTCAAGATTTGGAGACATTATTTGTATGGTGTTCACTGACCATAAAAGCCTTCAATACGTCTTCAGTTGAATCTTCGCCAAAGGAGGTGACTTGACTTCCTCAAAAATTATGATATGAGTGTGCATTACCATCCTTGTAAGACAAATGTTGTAGCAGATTCTCTTATAAAATTATCTATGGGTAGTATAGCCCATTTTGAGGAAGAAAGGAAGTAACGAGTGAAAGATGTTCATAGACTTGCTCGCTTGGGAGTTCGCCTTATGAGCATATCAAACAGTGGTGTAACAGTTCATAATGGGACAAAATCTTCTTTTATAGTGGAGGTCAAGGAAAAGCAAGACAATGATCCAATCTTTCTTGAACTTAAGGGTGCATTGCACAATAAGAGAATGGAGGTTTTTTCCCAAGGGGGAGATGCTGTAATTCATTTCCATGGTATATTGTGTGTTCCTGATTTGGGTGAGTTGACACAACATATTCTAATAGAAGACCATAACTCTAGATATTCTATTCATCCAGGTACCACTAAGATGTACTTCAATCTGCGAGAAGTCTTTTGGTGGAATGACATGAAAAGGGATATAGATAATTTTGTGAGTAAGTGCCCCAATTTCTACCAAGTGAAGGTAGTACATTAGAAAGCAGGGGATATGCATCAAGAGAATAACATTCCTATTTGGAAGTGAGAAGTGATCAATATGGATCTCATACAGGGTTACCTAGAACTCGCAGATAGAATGACTCCATTTGGGTGATAGTGACACGATGACTAAGTCTTCTCTCTTTTTTGGTGGTCAAAACTTCAAATTCAGTGGAGGACTATGCCACGATTTACATTAAAGAGATTGTGAGGTTTCATGGGGTCCCTTTGTCGATCATCTCAGATAGAGGTCCTCAGTTTACCTCTTATTTATGAAAGTCATTAAAGAAGGGTCTTGGTTCTCAAGTTTATCTTAGCATAACATTTGATCCGCAGACGGATGGACAAGTAGAGCTAGCATACCATTCAGACCTAAAAGGATATGTTGAGAGATTATGTGATTGATTTGGAGGGTAGTTCGGATGATTAACTTCCTCTTATTGCGTTCGCCCACAATAATAACTATTATTCCAAGCATTCAGATGGTCTCTTGTGAGGCACTATATAGGCGTAGATGTGGATCTCATGTTGTTTGATTTGAAGTAGGTAAAGCAACTTTGAAGGACAAGATTCAATCCATTATGTTATGCAGAAAGTGCAACTTATTAGACAAAGACTTAATACAACCCATAGTCATTACAAGTCATATGAAAATGTGAGGAGAAGAGAACTAGAGTTCAAGTTTATTATTGGATTTTCAAGTGTTACCTATGAAGGGGTGATAAGATTTGGAAAGATAAAGAAGCTCTATACTAGATACGTAAGCCCTTACAAGTTCTTGAAAAGGGTTGGCAAGGTTTCATATGAGCTAGAGTTGCCAGCAGAACTAGAAGCAGTGCATCCCTCTTTCCACATCTCGCTCTTGAATAAGTGTGTGAGTGACCCGACCTCCGTAGTGAGATTAGAGAGTGTGGATGTGAATTATAGTCTTTATTATGAGTATGTACAAGTTGAGGTTTTTGACCGTCGGGTTAGAAGGTTGAGAAACAAATAAGTTTGTTCAGTTAAGGTTTTGTGGAGAAGTCTGTCCGTAGAGAGAGATACTTAGGAAGCAGAAGAAGGCATGAAATGCAAGTATCCTCACCTATTTATTTTTTATTCCACTCCTTCTCGGGGAAATAGTTCCTCTTTAGTTTTTAGTCATTCATGCGCAAATTCTGTCTTATTATCATGTTCGTTCAGTTTGTACTTGCATTTTTGGCGTATTTGCATGTTATTTGAACTTAGTTCAGTCAGAAATTCAATTCTCAGTGCTTAGTAATAGGGATTGCAACTCCTTCCCTTCATATTCAACAATTTTAATCATCATTCAAGGATGAACGGTACCAAGAGAGAGATAATGTAACAACCCATATCCAAAATAGACCAAAAATACAGATGACCAGAAGTTGCAGGTGCCAGTGACGGAGCCAACTACATACTCGATGGGCCAGTCAACTTTTCAGTTCTCAGTTGTGAATGAAAATCGACCGGTACATAACGTCAGCCAACTTATGGTCAGCCAGTTGACTCCGTTGACGGGCCAGTCAATTTTCAATCCTCAGTCGTGAACGATGGTCGACCAAGATGGATTGTTAGTCAGATTACGGTCCGTCTGTTGAATTCGTCGATGAACCAATGGACTTTCAGTACACCATTGCAAATGACGTTCGACTATTACGGTCCATCAGTCGAATTACCGTTTCTTAGTTGACTCCATTAGTAACTTTGACAACTTTTTATTCAGGGGTCTTTTGGTGTTTTCTTATTTGTTTGGCCCATAAAATAGATCATTTAGACCGTAAATAATGACGTTTTAGTCAATTTAATCCTAGAAATATAATTAGAACTTACCCAAATCAAATAATTAATCAAAACTTATAAATTAGAAACAAGAGAGGAGAAAAAGGTCCAAAACCCTAGTTTAAGAACGTAGCAAGTTTCCATAAATTTCAGCCACCAAATCAAAAGATCTTTTCATGGAATTCCTTACCAAGTACGTGGGATTTCACTACTGGGTTGCTTTCACCCTTTAGGTCCCTAGTTTTCAGTTAGTTTCTTGATTTCCTTATAATGAGTACACCTAGGGTTTGTTGAATGTTAGAATTTTTGGTTTCTTATCTACTAGAATGATTCAAATCAGATTACTATGTTAATATTCGGTTTATTACATGAACTCCAGAACCCCAACTATGTATTTTTTTAGTTGTTTAATTATACATGCTAGGCTAGATATTTCAGTTATTCAATTATACATACCTCAATTATTTATGCATCAATATAAGTTTAATTGTTGCTTCCTCGGTTTGCATGTTCAATTTGAGCTATCTAGTAACTTACAGAAATTCAGTCATAATGTATTACTTACTTAATTAATTCATTGGGAGTAGCATAATACCGAGTTATACTATTGTTCACCGTACCCAAATAGTCCAGGATTACTACTAGCAAAGTAGGTTGTAAGTCCCCTCTTTGGGCATCAGTTTAGTGATCACATCAGCATCCTTTTATAACTCTGGCAGGGTATATTGGGTCTTCTCTATGAGGCATATACATCAAACTCCACATTTAGATCATGTATTTTTATTATCGCTTATTAGTAGCTCCCACAATTGACTTAGACTATATTGCATTGACCATAATTACAATCAGTCAATATTCAGTCTCAGCATGTTATAAATTTGGTCATTGCATCAAGTTCTCAGCATTGTTTTTGTACTGGCGCATACATGCGCTATATTTTCTCGTGATGTAGTTTTAATTTCTCAACATCCAGCTCACGCTTACATCGATCCCCGATCTTTAGTTCATCAGAATCAGTGGTGAGTCCTCATTCTTCGATGCCAATAGTCATGAGTTTCTTTTCAATAATTTTGGTCATTTAATTTAAGTTTTTCTAGACTTAGTTGGGGCCTCTCCTAGTATTTCTAGTCAGATATAGGCTATTTTTAGACATAGTTAGTTTAATCTTAGTATTGAGTTTATATCTTCTTTGTATTAAACTCATTAGTTTTTTTTATCTGAGTCATAGTATATGGGTATTCCCCATCTTTTTGTTTTAATTTTGATTTAGCTTCCGCATCAATTTTTTATATTTAGTATGCTTATGATCATGCAAGCAAGGTTAGCTTCGGATCACTTGTGGTCCTAGGTCCTGTGTCCATGCCTCGAGGGTAGCTTGAGGCATGATAGAAGAGTTGCAGCTAGCAGCGGATGTCAAGAATATGGCCCTTGAAATTTTTGTATCAGATATCAGTTAACACGTAGTTGAATTATTTCTATAATAAGATAGTTGAAGTTGTTAACAATGCAATAAGTTGTTATGTTGATGGCTTTAAAGACAAGTATAATAATCATGAATTTGCCTTTTTGATTCTTATCGAGCTCAGCACAAAAGATAGGTATAACAATATCAGAACTACCTGGAACCATGTTAGAAAAGGTTGGTGTTATACATCCTCGGGGGCTACTTAAAAAGGCTAATAATCATGGTAAAATGGAGTTCAAGGATACGTTAGGGTAACTTGTAAATGGGTTTGTGGGTGGGTTTGAGATTTTGTAGCGTATATGGGTCGGGTTGTTGGGATGGATTTTATAAAATTAGGTGGACCAATAAGATGAAGCCATTTGTCCAATTTTATTGACTCATCATTTGCAAAGTCAGCAGGATATTAAAAAATGGGCAATTTTAATCCTTAAGAAAAACTAACTTGGATTGGTTGCTTAATTGTACCTTTTCATGGATGATATATGACTTAGCTTGGATTGGAAATATGGTGTGCCCTTCCATATATAATAAAGACAATTTAAAATAAGGGCTATTTCATGAGATTTACGCTTAGCACTAAGAGGATATTGAGATGGAAGCTCTATTGTTTTGAGATGTCGGGTTTCTAGTTAAAACTCCTTATCTCATACCTACGTGCCCCCATAAGATGATTTTCGTATATGGACATTAACTAGTGGATCCAGATAAGCTAGAAGTTCATTGGCTTACATTGGCAAGTAGGACACCCCATTTCGATGTGAAGTAGACACCGTATTGTATGTTAATATCTCACATGGTTTTTACATGTCATATAAAGGTAAATATCCAACAATAATTAATTAAGGTTACTTTTAGAAGTATCCCGTGAATGTTTAAAGATGTTAACTTGCATTGCCCACATTTTATGACTTATGATTTCTAACTAGTTTATTTCATGTTTTAGCTTTGTCATTGCATATCATGAAAATGTCCTTTAAGGATAATTTCATCTGTTTTATGCATTTCTATGATACTTGGTACATTTTTGTATTAATGCATACTCTTGCCTAATTCTTATAAACAAATTGTAGGGTCCGATACTCCAGATTCACACTTTCACGGCTACGTGTCATCAATATTTAGTCATACAATAGTTACAACATTAATTATTTATTTTTAGTAGTAGTTATTTCCTTTTAGTAGTAGTTATTTTCTTGTAAGAGTACAATTTTTCTTTCCAATTATGTTAAGAAGTCATGTTCTAGTTTCTATGGGTAGTTATTGTGTAACTGTTGTATTTAAATTGTCTGTTTGTCTTAGGAAATGTAAGCAGAAAAGTAATTTTACTTTTTGAGTACTTTAACTCAATAGATTTCAGGTCCTCTCTTAACGAACCAGCACCATAGTTCATATGAACAAAACTTCACATTTCATATTGCAGCGTCACATAACGAAATCTATAACCAGGGACCATAACATCTTGGTATCAGAGATATGAGTTATAGGAGACCGAATTCAACATCATCTAGGACAGTTTAAGAACTTGTAACACAAAAAATGTGCAGCCAGTTTGGCCGGATAGGAAGCAATAAATGCTCGTTTGGATGCACTTGCAAAGAATTTAGATTTTTCTAAGGTCTATTCTGATTCAAATGAAAATACAAGTTAGAATCGCTGTTGGAAAAAAAAATAAAGTGGTTGGAGGGTCAGGTTCAGAAGTAGTATGAAGTTTCATAATTCCTTGATGTACCAAGTTGGATTTCCCATTATTTAATGGACAAGAGGACCCTTTGATATGGTTGAACTAATGTGAACATTTCTTTCGACACTAACAAACTCAAGAAGGAGAAAAGTTTAGACTTGCTTCTTTTCATTTAGAAGAAAATGCACAATTTTGGTTTCTCCAACTTGAGATAGATATGCCTTAACCATATTGTGATGAATTTAAGCGCAAGAGTAACCTTCTTTTTGGGCAGTTATGTCAGATCGGGTCTGTGACAAATTACCAAGAAAATTTTGAGCAGTTAATTTCGTGTGCCAGCACACTCACTTAGTCACAAAAAATGAACTTTATATCAATGGTCTTACTGATTATATTAAATTGAGGTTGAGTTGCATAATCCTCCAGATTTCGCTACAACAATAAGGTTATCTCAACTTTATGACCGCAAGGAACAACCTGTTTATTTGCAACTCTTAGTTGCTTGCAAATCAAAGACAGTAGATTTCTCACCTCAACAGCATGCCAAATTGGTGAAGAAACTGACCAAATCTTAGATCGAGGATAGGCGTCCTAAGGGGACTTTGTTTCAATTGTGATGAACCATTACCGAGGTCATCAATGAAGGAAATTAATCTGGATTTGCTTTATAGATGATTAGGAAGATTTTTGTTGGAAAGGAGGGAAATACTAATTTCTGCGCTAAGTGCTTGAGGACAAGCAAGATTTGAAGGAGGAGAGTAATATTATCACTCTTTAGTCATCCAATAGTTATATCATTAATTATTTGTTTTTAGCAGTAGTTATTACCTTGTAGGAGTAGTTATTTTCCTATAAGAGTACAATATTCATTTTAGTTATGTGAGGAAGTCATGTCCTAGTTTCTAGGGATAGTTTTGTTATACTTAAATTGGTTGTCTCTCTCAGAAAATGTAAGCAGAAATGTAATTTCAGTTTTTGAGTACTTTAAATTAAGAGATTGCAGGTTCTCTCTTACCGAACTAGAACCATAGGCCGTAAGAAGAAAACTTTAGATTACATAGTGCAGAGTCCCATAACGAGATCCATAATAGGGACCATAACACTAGGGATATAGTAGTAGAAGTTTGAAGATTGGTAAGTCCTCATGTTGCGAGGACCAAGCTTTTATTTCTTTATGCATTTACTTTCAAATTGTACGGGATGTATGTATTACGTCCCGATCACTCATTTGTACAAGATGACTGAGAGACATTTTTATACTTTCTCTTTACTTTGTAAAACTCTTATAATTAGCAACTGTCTTTAATTTAAAATTCTCCTGAATTTTTGTTATCATGTTTATGCATTTTAAGTGGCTTTTGTAGGGTCTCTCGGTGTCCTATAACGTCATGTTACTCATAGAATCTACCTTGAGTCGTGAAATCCTTCTAGGAAAAAAATCAGTTATGGTTATAAATTATGAAACAAACACCCAACAATACTCCCATTTTTCCATGATTTCTAACAACTTAAATTATCTCCACCTTCTTCTTGCAATTTATTAACAAGTCAAATATCCATCTCCAAAAAATCTGTAAGATCCCAAAAAATAACTTAGGTGAAGCTAGAGCCTAATGTGGGTATAATGATGATATAAGCTCCTAATTTGGTGTATAATGTGGATTAAAGGCAGTGGCTAATATTTTAGGTGCATTAGAAGTCAAACGTTAAGGGACGACCAAGACGTTCGACGACTAAGTCACCTATGTGGCTTATATGTGGTTTTATGTGTTTATGTATGATACATGGTGTTATAAGGTCTTTAAATGAGTTATTACTGTACATATAGGCAATTTGTCATGTTTCGTGAAGTTTGGAGGTCAAACGCTCAAGAACATCCATGAACTTCGAACGATGTTCCATGAAATGACCTGGTGTGTCTAGGCACGTTTCGTCGAGTTTTATGTGTTCATTTTGGATGAAATTTATGTGAGAGGTGTTAAACTCATAAAATATAGTATTTATGTTTGAATCGTCCAAGATAGGATCCCCAAGGACCATACAAGGGTCCTTGAGGAAGGACCCAGGTTGGTGGCCAAAAACTGCAAAAAGGCAGTCCAGCTACGGAAGGCAATCGATGGCCAGTAGCATGGTCGACACCCCGTAGGTGGTGAGAGTGGGTAGGTACTTAGACTGGGTGGCAAAGAAACCTGTTCCAAGCTTCTGAACCCATCGATGGTTGCCATCACAGCCCACAAGTGGGTTTACGCCCTGTCGATGGGCAGTCCGTTGATTGGCCTATTTTTGCGTGCAGTTTACTGCCAAGTCTAGGGGTAAACTTGTAAATTCATCCCACTTATAAATGGATGTATTGGCGGTTTATTAAGGGTATATTGGGTATTTTAAATGTGTATATAAGTGATTAGCACTTAGAAGATTTCATTCTTCCAAATCAAAACATATTCCCTCCTAAAGTTCCTCCAAAAACCTCCATGTGAGTTCAGAGTGAAGATGGAGCTTGAAGATGAGTATTCAATGGAGTTTCTTCTTCAATTAGATTTGGATTAATCAAATAAGCTATGAGAGTTCTTCATCTAAGGCTTTCTATCACCTTAGAGACAATTTCAAAGATGAGTCTCAAAGATTTCCAAAAGATAAAAGAAGTCCACTTTCTACTGTAAGTCTTGGGTTATTGCATAAATGGTTTCCAAACGTTTATATATGATGAAATTTATGTATAATTGATTTTTTTCAATGAAATTCTCCATTAACCCTTTATCTTCTCAAATATCTAAATTTCACTAAAATATGGGTGAATTGATTATGCTTTGATATTCATGAATTCATGTGTAGATTGTTATGGGCTTTTGATTCATGTATAAGTTATGAATGTATGGTGTATAGGCTGTACCAATATTATTAATTAACTAATGAATATTCTTAGATGTATTGCATGCTAAGCTTATTGAATTGATATTGACTTAATGCTTATGATTTTTAATGTAATTTTCTATGGGCTATCTAATGATGCAATAATTATATTCAATTGATATCTAGGTTGTATTAGATTGAGAAGTATGCAATGAATTGATCTAGCTTCATTGATCATTGATATTATTTTATTGAATGTTGGTTATGGCCTTGAGTAAAGGCCTTATGATACTGAATTGGGTAATTTAGCTTTGGAATCGAAGTGTTAAGATGGAGTGGGGGTATGTTGCCATAATTCATTTTATAAATGTTAATTAGACTTCATTTATGTTGTGATTGGAATGGTCCACTCATGGTGGCGGTTGATGTACCGTGGTTTCACGGTACTTTTAATGTTTTTTCCTTAGTTTTAATGTGTGTCTATGGACTCTTTGTAGTAATTTTAATGGTTTATCTGTGTTTTGCATAAAAGTCGTCCAAAATAGAAATGCAGAAGATTTTGTAGAAGAGGTGACCCACGAAGACATCGACGGCCCTGTCGTTCCATCGACGGTCTGTAGGTGGTGGTCGTTGACTGGAGGTCCAACATCTTGAAGAAAATTGGGTAATTCTGACCAAGTTTAGGGCTACAAAAGGATCGACGGTCGTTCGACTTATTGATGAACCGTCCTGGAAAACCGTCGATCAGATCAAAGACTAGTCCCGGTACTCGAAGTTTAAGAAAAACTAAGTATGGAACGACACAGGCATTTACGGACCGTAAGTGTATCAACGGACCGTGGTGTTGGTCTGTCGATTGGATCAGAGAAGATGTAAGGATGAAGGCTGAAGAAGATGCTAAGTATGGACAGATGGAGGCAGTTGACGTCCCATCGTTCCATCGACGGACCATCAGTAGTGTCGTCGATTGAAGATGCATTTCTTGACAGACTTTGCTTATTTAGAACTCCTTTTAATTGTTAGGTCTTTATTATTATAAATAGGGTTAAAAACCTCATTTTTTGGGTTGGACTTTTTGTTATATTTCATACTCTTATTATTGGAAGTTGAACTTTGGATTTTAGGAATTACTTCAAGTTTCTGGATTCGATTCTCAAGATATTTTCGTAATTCAAGTGTTACTTCTGGATTTTCTTCAAACTCATCAAAATAAGTACATGAATTCTTGTTTAAAAACCATGAATTATGTATTTCTAAGCGTGGTAACTAAATCCACAACTAGGGTTGTGGGAATCATGGGTTATTAACAAGGTAAAACTAGCTAAATAACAATTCTAGAATAGGTTCTTGCATGTATTGATAATTCTTTCATGTAGATATTTTTTTAATGAGTGCATGCGTTAGAACTTGCCCTATTTCTACTTGCCGGACCAAGGAGGTAGTTGATAGGAAAAGAATTATCAACATAGATTTAGTATACACTATCTAATAGCCTAGTTTTGATTGGTGTGAAATAGTAACTAAGCCATACATCGAATATGATTCTTAATATGAGGTAAAAGGTAATAATTTAAACATACATAGCCGTACCAAGGTAGGAGTGAAATTCTCTAGTTGCCGGATCAAGGAATTAGAGATACATAACTTACCACTTTGCATGCAATAGACTAGGAAAGAATTGTTAAAGCAAGGATTACCACGTTATGAACCTATGGGGAACACTTACATCATAGTTACTCTCATCACTTTATAAACACCATAGTTTTAATCTTGATACTTGTTTTACTTATAAATAATTGAACACTTTTGCTTCACATAAAAACTCCCCTTTTTATTAACTGTTTTAAGAAAGAACTTGACTAAATAGATGTAATCGTAGATTAAAGTTAAGTCTAAACCATTTTCCTCGTAGGATCGACCCCAACCTAACAATTTAGTTCTTTACCTGATACGACCTATTATACTTCTTTAGGAAAGTATAATTTGAGTGTATCAGCGGTGCTATGTGAATTGATGTGGCCTTGTCGGTGTTACTTTATGCAATATGATGATCATGTCCTTGTCGGCACGAGTTGAAGTATTATGATGATTTTCATTGTTGATTTATGTGAATTATGGTTATTTTTATCCATTTGGAAAGCAATGTGAAAGTATGTGTTCTTTTTATATATGTTAGGAAATCATGTAAACTATGACTATATGCTTCTACGTGTAGTCTTAGGGTTGACGCATGGTTTTTCTTAATTGGATATATGATTCTATAATATTTATATTGATGATCATATGTTAGTGTATGTGATGAATTAAATATGATAATGGTTATTCCTATGTGCTTATAGACTGACTAATAATATGTGTTAACGTGAAGTATGTGGTGTTTTGTCTTGGTCAACTTGTGTCCCTTACTTGATGCTTGTATGAACATGAATATGTGACTTGAATTAGGGTTCTATAGTCAGTTAGTCTTGAATGTATGAAATATATGTGACCTTTAATGATGTTAAGAGGATCTTTTATGTGAAACCTTGAACCTAGTCGTAAGGTTATGTATGTTGAAGTCGAAAGTTTTACTGGTATCCTTCATGTAAAGGAATGATGGACTTAAGGTTGATTGTCTGGAACGACATCATATCAATCCTTAGGAAATTCATACTGAGCTTCTTGTCGACATTGAAAAGTAGCCCTAAAAGGTCCTCTTTGGTAGGGTAAATGTGATTGGGTTATGAACTTGTTATGGAACTCTTTTTTGTGAACCTTTAATATGAATTACTCTATGAAAATGAAGGCACCGAGTGAGTATGGAAAGGTGAAGTAGTTCTAGTTAAGTATAAGACTAGATTACAAAGAATACCCTTCATATTCCTTAACCATGTGACTACATGGGATGTGTGCTAGTTCTACCCTTGGCAAGTAGAACACCCTCATCGGAGAAGGTTAGAACTCTGGATACCATGAGTTGCTAATATGGTCTATGTCGGTTAATGCATATTCTCATGATATGAGATACTTACTAGCACAAGAGAAGTTCTATAAAGCTTAGGTGATGGTATGGGACGCTATCTAGACATTGCATAATAGTCTTAGAAGGTGTTAGTGAGAGCCCTAGGTCTTGTTCAAGACCATCAATTGAACGTCCTTTATGTGTTGAATATCTCTTAATGAACTAGGGAATGTAATGATTTAAGTTTAAAAAAAGTATGTTAAAATGAAGTGGTACTTATCTAGAGTAATTAAGAGTTGTCTAGTTAAGGTGAGAAGGGGGCATACGAACAGTCACTTCTTATATTACCTAGATAAGTCTTAAGAATGACTCTAATTAGGGAAGTTGGTTGATTATGTGGACATGATCTAAGCCTTAGGTAATCTAATAGATTATTTAGGTAATCTTGAAGAGGTCACTATGGACGTTATTTTCTTGATTTACTAAAGTAAGTCTTTTGATAGACTTTGGAAGGAGAATGTCATATCACCTATATGCTAATGTGTTAAATGAGAATGATTCTATCTTAGGGAGTCTGTAGGATATCTTAAGTGTGTGTGTAAGGAATTGTTCGGGCGGTTGCTTCACAATTTACTCAAGTGAACCTTAGAGTTACCTTGGTAGGAAAATCTCATGTTCTTATGTAAATATCTCCTAAGTGTGTATGTGACTCATTATAAGTAATCTTGAGGTTCGTTTAGGCACATCTAGGAGGGTGTATGGGCTGTCTCTCTTTGTGTGACTTAAGTGAATATTAGGATAGCTTTGAGTGAGAACATTACATGCTAAAGGGTGTTTAAAGCGAAGTGAAGGAACTTCACTCTAACAGTGAATTGAGTTCACTATACAGTGAACTGACTTCATTATAACAGTGAAGTGACTTCACTGTAACAGTGAACTGACTTCACTGTAATGTTTGCTAAAAATGTGATTTATTGTTAGATGATTTATTATGTGTTTCTAAGTTGTTAAATGTTGTTCTTATGCTCATAGTATGATGTTTTAATCAAAATTCATGAAAAACATGTTATATACTAAATATCCCTTTTTCATAGTTTTTGTATGAGTTCTATACTTAGTACATCTAATATGCTAACCCCTTCTTTTACTTTTTGGCTAAAGTGTAGGGAAATAAAATCTTGATGTGCCACCAAAGATGGATAGGTTTTAAAGGGTTGAAGATAAAGCATTGGTGAGTCCTTATCGATTCGAGGACAATATCCACATGTTCCTTTATGTCTTAGTCTTTATTTTATTGTCTTGTATGGGATTAGTCTCAAGTGTTGTATACTCTAAAGTTTAGATGGTTTTTAATAGATGTTGTAAAGATTTAATGTTTTAAAAGAAAGTCTTCCGCTTGTGTAATGTTTATGAAAGAGTTCTTCGTGTGTGAAGAAAGTTTAAATTCTTACCTATTTTAGAATGTTTATTATGCAATGAATGATACAATATGCTTAGTTGAGACTTCTTAAAATTTGCCGTGTGACAACACAAGGATGTCCTAACTTCTAGGGTGTACTTGCGGGTCGTGATAATATCCCCCAACAAATCTGTATCCACATTGTGTAACATTTGATAAGAAATTCCAAACAAAAATGTTCTCAATCGTCAAATAAATTGTGGTTAGAAGTGAACACGCCAAGACAAACACTCATTTTTAACCTTGTTCCGATAGCACTTGGTAGGATAGAAATAATCAAGTGTCATGCATAATTATCTAGAATAACAAACCTCAAAAGACACTAAATAGGAACACAGAGGACAAATATGTCAAAAGAGACACAAATACTTAACGTGATTAATTAATTAACCTTATTCATAAGAGGAAAGGAAAGGAGAAATACACTATATAAAAGAGAATACTAGAGATCGAGAAAAGTAACCTCACAAATTTACTTGGAATAAAAAAATACTAGTAGAAGTGATAATGTAACGTTTGTTTGTCAAAAATTCTTTCCCCAAAACAAAACTCTTCAAGCTCTAAGGATAAATTGTGTTGCCATGTTAGAAGGAATGATCCTCTATCTATAGAGTCATAAGCCTTTCCTACAAGACAAAAGCGAGCCAAGTATGAAAACTTCATATTTTTCTTTTATGAAAAAGAAAACATAATGAGATTAGTGGCAGAAATACTTCGCTTTTTTTAGTTTCATACATAACCTATTGAGAGTGTGAGTTTCATACCTAAACTAACACTTATTTGTTTGAGAAACAGACTTCCTCTTATATAACATTCTCATCATAGTGTTTGTAAATACTCTATCTTTTTTTTAAAAAATTATCAAATCACACTATAGATGGACAAAACAATCCAGATTGACAAAAATTAAATAACTATTAGTATTAATTAAAATTAAAGATTTAACAATTTTTTATCTCAAAAAAAGTACTTTTTAATAATGTAAAATGTAAATTTTTTTTCTTACCCCACTCAATCACTTCCTCTAACCCCTTCCCCAACCCCCCCCCCCCCACACACACACATATTTTTTAGTCCATTTGTTTAAATTTCTTTTATAAAAATATTTAATTTTTTAAACTTCATCCCCCCCCCCCCCCCCCGTAAATACTAATTTAGAATTAGTTTATTTTTCAAAAAGAAATTCTACTCACTCCATCTAACCCTTCGCTTCAATTTTTTCTCGTTTTGTGTTATATATATATATATATATATATATATATATATATATATATATATATATATATATATATATATATATATATATATAAGAATATTTTTTACTTGTTGCGACATGAATTTTTTTTTAGAAAAAAAATTATTTATGTTATGTTCGGTACCCAAGTAGAAAAAAAAATTCCTAAAATTTATGTACGTATTTAATACAAAACAAGAAAAAAAACACATACACACACAGGCACGCACACAACTTACGTGGCACCACCACAAACTAGAATTTCCTTTTAATTTATTTATTTTCAAAACTAGCATTCCTCTTTTATGAAAAGTTGTGACTTATGAAAAGTAGTGACTTTTATAAAATGTTGTAACTAGTCTGAAAAGTTGTAACTTCTATGAAAAGTTGTGACATTAATGAAGAGTTGCGACTTTGATGAAAGAATGTGACATTTATAAATTTTTTGACCTTTTTGAAAAGTTATAACTTTTCGAATGAGTTGTGACCTTTTCGAGAAGGCAGAATTAGGATTTGTTCACACTGCCATTTGTTCTCTATACATAGAGGGATTTTCTGTCACTACTATTAGTAGGAGTTTTTTCTGTTAAAGTGTAGTCCAATTAAAATTCATTAATTAAACTTCTTATGAAGTTTGTTTCATTCCTCATAAGTCATAGTGATTCATGTAACTAAGAGATTTTTCTTTTTTTATTTTTGTGACTTTTTTTTAACTCTGTTAAAAATTTAAGCAAGGATGATTTAAAATTGATCTTCTGTTTTGTCCTTTTCTACAGGTTTCTTCATAGGTACAAAGAAAATTATTTTTAATTGCAATGCGACACTACTGCTCTTGACCTCTGAAACCACCACTCATGACGTTGGTGAAATGGTTGAATTCATTACATTTATTTCTTTTAGTAAACAAAACTTTTATTTATGCCACTATTATTTGCCAGGATCTTTTTTGCCATAGGAAATAAAATTCAATAGATTAATTAAGCTTCTTATGAAGTGTGTTTCATTACTCAAAGTTTTCTTCCTCTTATTTTATAAAGCTTGATCTTTACTGTAAGTCATTGTGATTCATGTATCTCTTGCAATTTCTTTTTACTCTTTTGGTGGCTTTTTCTGAACTCTCTTAAAAATTTAATTGAGGATGATTGAAAATTTAGTTTTTATAATTTTTTTTCTCTGATTTTCTTGATTCCAATCAAAACCTTAATTACCTTACAAATTCCTTATCCTTTGCTTTTTTCAATTTAAATTTTGCATTTTTTTTTGTTAGTTGAAGATGATGCAACAGCAAAGTCTGATACAACAATAGTCCCTTTATATATCATCATTGTCACATAGCACCCCTAAGGTAGAGCTCATCTTAATTGGAAATCTGCCTCTATGGTTTTGTTGATTACTTTGATCTACGATCAGCTGCGTTTGCTATTGTGAGCCTCAATGAAAATCATCAAAGTAAATATTTGTCATATCAATCCTCGTAAAATTAGAGATATCCTCCATACTATCCTTAGTGAACAATCGACCCCTTTCCGGTGACAAGAGGAAGAACTTGGCGTCATTGGCAAGATGAGAAAGTTGTAATGAGGACAATATGTTGCCAACTGTTGAGAGATTATTTTACTCTAAAATTATAATGTATTTTTCATCTTGAAATATATATATATATATCTTAAAGAAGTAAAAAGGAATACAGATTAAGGATGTAAGGATAGAATAGCTATTTAAAAAAACCAATTGGCATATTGGAGGAAGAATGTCTATTGTTGAAATTTGAGAGGAGATTTTAATTTCTAAAGCAAAATTGGGGTAAAAATGGACCCATTAAAAAATTGAGAACTCATAAATAATTAAATTGAAATTCTTAAACTTTGAATCGAAGTACGAAACCCCCTCCCCCATACCCCTTCATAGGAAGAAAATATTGGAAGAGAGGTATTAGAAAAAGTCGATAGTTAGAAAAAGAATGACTTTTTTGATATATAAATAAAAAGATATTATTCAAAAAAATATTTGAGTTTAATTTAAGAAGTTATTTTGAAAACTGAAGGTGATGTATGTTACATGGTTTGGGCCCTTAGTTTCAAGAGATATTTGTTGCCATTCGTGCACGTGATACGACTATCTACTACGAGAATTGTTTGAAAAACTACTAGACTATGAACTCTTCCGCCACGAGGATTCTAAGAAGCTGTCTAGTCCTATCAGTGTTGCAGTCGCCAGTCCCACAAAAAACAACACCAGTTATCACAACAATAGCAGGCAGACAACCAATTCTCAACAATGGCATCATAACTCACGGACAAATACTCCACCACAATGGGAGTCTGACTCACATCCGAACATTGTTACTGTAGGAAATATGAAAGGAAAAATAATTTCTTTAGAAAATGCTCAAGTTTATTATAGGCTACTTAAGGCCACTTGAGATGATTTCAATCATCAACTACATCACTATTTATACTACTCAAAATAAAACAAAAAGTCTTGCACAAATAACTAAATACATGTAGCACAATTTACTAGATACATGTACTACGAAATTCTAAAAAGACTTGTTGAAAAACTAAGAGACAATTTTGGAAGACTAAACATTGATGCATTAATTCCAACAGTTACTCGTTATCAACTATGTAATAGGATAGGCCACACCACAATGTTTGTTGCTCGAAGTCTCACAATCACTTCGAAGCCAAAACCAACTATGCAGTTGGGTTTACTGCTGCCATCAACCCATGGATAGTTGACTCGGGATCCACCCATTTCATCACCACAGAGCCATACAATCTACAACCGTACCACGGTAAAGAAGATGTCTCCATGGGTGATGAAAGTAAAATTCCTATTTCTCACACTAGTTCTACTAAATTAAATGCGTCAAATAATATTTTTAAACTAACCCACAATCTTTGTGCTCCATTTAACATTTGCTTATCTTTGTTTCTAAGTTTTGTCAAGACAATCTAAAGTTGATTGAATTTTTTCCTTTTGACTTTACTGTGAAGGATTTGAAAATGTGGAAACCGCTGGTGCACGACATGGACTGTATGAGTGGCTTGTCCCACCTCCCCAAGCTCACATGACCAGTATATGCATTCCTCACACTACTTGGCATAAACGTATTGGTCATCCTCACGCTAGAGTTCTTAGGTTTATTTTAAATAGGTTCTCATTAAAATTTCTTGAGCGAGAAAAACATTTTCATTGTAATTCATTTTTATCTAATAAAGCTCACTGACATCCTCTTCCCCAACAATCACTGCGTTGCCCTAAATCTCTTCAAATTACTTTTAGCAATTTATGGGGCCCATCAATGATTTTATTTCTTGATAAGAAGCTATATTATTGTATTTTTGTTGAAGAATATACTTAATACTTAGCTATATACATTAACAAAAAAAATTTAAAGTTAAAAGAGATCTTTCACTTCACGACATTGAACACCTTTGAACCCCACCTTATAAACTTCAACGAGTTGCACTCGTATAACAACGACATCACCATATCATTGAAAATGCAAGCACACTCCTACATGAGGTATCCCTTCCAACCCAGTTTTGGTCTTTCGCATGTCACCACACTATCTACCTCATCAACCATCTTCTCACGTCCCACCTAGATAATAAATATCCATACAAAATATTACTTGGAAAATTAACAGATTATAGTTCCCTACACACTTTTGGTTGTATATGATATCCATGGCTTAAACCATACTCCATAAATAAACTTGAAACAAAATCTACACCACGTGTCTATCTCGGATTCTCCTTGTCTAACACTGTCATAAATTTTATTACCCAATCTCTACAAAAGTGTATTTATTTAGAGATATGCAATTTTTTGAAAATAATTTCCATTTAAAACTTTGTTCTCCAACATTTCCAATAAATCGACTCCCTTACGATGGGAAACAACTATAGTTTACAACTCTTTCTACCCAACATCTAAAATTCCTCTAAGTACAGATCTACCCCCTCCATTAGAAATTAGAGTACACAAAATATATTCCCCATCAAGGTCTGCCTCTTCTCTGGCCAAGTCCCAAGACAACCCAAACTCACAGTCCTCGTCCGACAATGCATTGCAAGTTCTCCTTCTATAGTCCAGTCTTTATATACCTCGCCTTCCATAATTCTCACTTCCCAGAACCCCTCGTCTCAACCTACTACTTGATGTCTACAACTTCCAAGTTACCCTACACACTCACCAATGCCTATCTCTACGAACACACACACCAACTTGCCTCCTTTACTTGTCTATCAATGCAGAAATACCAACCCATTAATACCCTTGGATCCTCTACCATCCTATTTTATCGCCGAGTTGGAGCTTGCTCCTTTACCGCCTCACGGTCCATCTCCTTCTACCCGTGTTTTAATTAGCTAGCCAATTTGAAGCCCACCATCACACCCAAAATTTTCAAACTAGCACACAAATATCCCGAGTGGCATAACACAATGAAGCAAGATCTTGATGCTTTTATAAAAACAAGACTTGGGAACTTGTACCCCTTGACCCAACAAAAATATGGTGTGTTGCAAGTGGATTTTCAGAATCAAAAGGAATTTAGATGGAACCATCGACAAATACCAAGCACGTCTGGTTGTAAAAGGCTTCACCCAAAGGTCGGACTTTAATTTTGAGGCCATATTCAACCCAATTGTCAAGCCAACTACAATTCACATCGTCCTTTATGTTGAACTTCATCATAATTGGCTCATAGTCAACTTAATGTCAATAATGCTTTTGTCCAATTAGGAAACCTATATGAGGAAGTTTACATGGCACAAACTTTTGGGTTTTCCAGTGAGGACAGGCCAACACATATATATCGGTTGAACAAGGAGAACTATGGCTTGAAGCAGGCTCCTAGAGAATGGTACAATTTCCTCATGGGTTATGTCTCATCCATATGATTTGTTAAGACGAAGTCAGATGCCTCGCTTCTTCTCAGACATGGTCCAGGTGACACGTTATTTGTCCTTGTGTATGTCGATGATATTATTGTCATTAGGACCAACACCTTTAGTGTCAATCAAGTTATCACCTTCCTTGCTTCTCAGTTATTATTTAAAGATTTAGGTAATATTCACTACTTTCTTAGTATTGAAGTGCTACATAGCTCTTGTGGTTTAATTCCCACCCAAGGAAATTATGTGAACAAGATTTTAAATGATAAACTAATGACTGCAAGAGTGTCGAAACGCTAAGAAGTTCCTCTAATTTAGTTGTTTTATCTGATAGTACTCGCTTGACTGATGTAACACATTATCATCTAGTATCGGGAAAACTTCAATACCTATCTTTCACCAGACCAGACATAGCCTTTATAGTCAACAAGTTGTCTCAATTCAAGCAAGCCCCATGAGACCTTCACTTGGAAGTCGTAAAGTGCATCCTCTAATACCTGCATTACTCTAATTAATGACTTTAATATACATGTGTATTCTAATGTAGATTGGGATGGAGACATCACTAACAGAGCATCAATAGCTGGTTATACTATGTTCATTGGTCACAATCTGATTAGTTGGTCTTCAAAGAAGCAAAATATTGTCTCACACTTCTATCTAGTCTGAGTATAGGGAAATACCTAATTCTTTTTCGGAAACCTAGTTGGTCACCAATCTCCTAAATGAGTTGTGATTCCCAATCCATCAGTTGCCCATAATATATTATGACAATTTTGAAGGCACATTCCTAAGAAAGAATCGTGTCCTCCGTAGTCGTGTGAAGCATGCTTCCGTGAAATTTAACTTTGTTCGCCATCATGTCGACACCAAATGGGTTCGAGTTGTTTTTGTTCATGGTGCCGATCAAATAGAATACACTCTTAGCTAGGCACTGCCTAAACCTGTATTTGAGAGTAACCTTTTCAAGTTAGGCTTACTGACCCATCAGCTAACTTTAGAGGGAAGTATTTGAACATCACGAGTCAACTTAGTTATTTAATCGTATAAATTTTGAGCAGTCCCTATGTCACGCGCAGAGCCTACACCCTAGGCATGACTGGCACTCAAAGACCATTACTGGCCCCAAGCGAACCCTTGTATTGGCTTACTTAATCAATAGAATACTTAAAACACAAGAATAGTCTATATAAATAACTTCTTAAATAAACTAAACAATATCTTAAATGAAAGCATCCAACTGGCCAATATGGCTACTCAGTTCTCATAGCAAAACATCTGAAATACAAAACTAAAAGACTCATATCTAACTGTCTAACTATCTATGAAACCTCTAATACAACTATGACAGATGTTTGTACAGACCCCACAACATCCTAATAAGGAAAAATACTAAAAGCAATAAAAAGAGTCCTCCAGAATGCAAAGAGGCTTACCAATAGAATCTGAACTTCTCACTAGATCGACGTTACGCTAGATACCAATCCTAGTTAACTTTGTCTGCATCATAAGACGATGCAGGACAACTAGCATCAGTATATTGAATGTACAAGTATGTGTATTTGAATGCTAAACAATACTAACATAGTCTTGAAAAGGAGAATTTTAGGAAACTTACGTGTCTCAACACAACATATACAAATTTAAAGTAAGTGCAATATAAAGAAAAGTTATTTAAAACATGATGTCAACTCTGTATAAATTGTAAAGATACATTATATCTCTGAGATGTATGTAAAAAAAAAATAACTATGTATATAAAATACATTTAAATTCTATGGGGGTTCCTTTAACCAAAAATAATAACTTAAGAGCTATAGTGATGATATAACATTTTGCATCATGCTGCCAGGGTCGTCCTATACCTTGCCGTCAGTATAGAACCTGAACTACTAAGTGGGTCCACTAGTATATGCTAAAAATCACTAAATGAATCATCTAAAAAGTATGACTCTTGTCTATTCATGATGGCTACGTGGTTTATGGGGGTTGTGAGTGTAACAACCCTAAAATTGAATAGGATAAATACTTAAGGTAATTTATTTATTATTTAAAATCTAAAATTTGAAGGGCAAAATGTTGCTTTCTTGTATTAGTTAAAATAAATCAAATATAATTAAACCCTATTTTAACTAATTCTTGAATGAGACTCCTAAACCTAAGCTAACACTCTCCTAACCCGTCTATCACACCCTCACACGATCAAACAAACTCTCTCCAAGATATCTCTACCAAGAATAATGTGGAGAACAGAAAGTTTAACCAAGGTTTTTCACACTTGAAAAACTCACTCAAATTTTAAAGAAAAACAACGTTAATCACACGTTAGGGCTAGGGAGGTTTGTCCGTCGAAATGGTGTTGACATTTAGAGGGTTGGACGTGATTCTGGAGGAGGTATGGGGAAGAAACATCAACGTTTGAACATCGATTAAGGTATGAGTTTCTTTCCTCTTGGTCCCTTTCCCAAGAGACTCCTTAAGATTCAGTTATTCAGTCCGAAAACTACGATTGTTTTCCCCTTTGCATGTCCCTGTCCCTAGCTCCCAATGATTCGTAGGTTGGGTATGTTTGCTGGTAGATTTAGGTATGTTTGATGTTCTTGTGTTGAATATGAATATGTTTATGTACGTGAAATAATGAAAATTACAATCAATGTGTGTTTGAAGTTATTTGCAAGTGTGTGCATGTTTGTGAATGTGGCAAGGGTCTTGGCTTGATGCTCAAAATTTTATGAGGTTGTAGTTGTTATTTTGTGTCCATAAATCCATGAAAAATCATGATGTTCATTTAAGGAAATGTGGCTGATTGATTGACACTATTTTATCCAAATAAACTCATGAAAAATACACCTACAGATGTGTTAAAATGGTATATGAATACACCCTATGAATCAAGTGAACACATTGATAAAAATGAGTCAAAAATGACAAAATTTCCAGAAACTATGAAAGGTTAAATTAGACTAAAGTTTAATAATGAAAATCTGGAAATTTAATACATTTTAAAGAGGTGAGGCCGCCTTAATTTGAACATCTTACCTCACCTTTTGGCTACTGGAATTAGTGAGAAAAGGAGAAAAAAATGGGGCTGGGGGGAATCAAACTAATGATTTAATTAAACAAATGGGAGGCGTGGGAATCGAACCCACGACCTCCAGGTAGCGAGTAAAGGAAAAGAAAAATAAAGAAAAGAAAATTTGAGGCGTGAGAATCGAACCCACGACCTCAAGGGTTATGAGGAGAATGGCAAAATTAAATAAGAAAATAAAGTGAAGTTGTGGGGGCTCGATCCCACAATCTCACTGCCAAAGCGCCTAGTTAAGAAATTATTAATTAAAAATAATAATAAGAGGCTGTAGGGGTTCGAACCTACAACCATACAGACTAGTGAAAGTAAAACTAAAATAAGGAGACTTTGGGGGTTCGAACCCATAACCTCCCAATGTCCAGCGAAAATAAAGAATAAAATGAAAGCGGTTGTGGGGGTTTGATCCCACAACCTCTTGGTTTGGGCAACAAGGGGCAATGTGATGTTAATGAAAAATGAAAAGGGGTTGTGGGGGTTCGAACCAACAACCCTTTGGTCAATTTAAGAGGAAATCAAGTAGAAAATTTAAGGTAATATGTTAATGTTGGAGTTCGATCTAGAGTTCCAATGTTATGGAAATTTAAAATAAAATCAATAAAAATGTAAATGTTATCCAACTGATTCGAATTTGGGTTTCCTTGCCCAAACATCCGAATTGATACATAAGTCATACGTGAACAATATATCCAATAATAATGCCACCTATTTAGATTGAAATCAAGATCTTGGCATATATACAAGAGACATAAGTTTTGTACTATATGGCCAAGTGCATTGGCATATGATGAAATGAACATTCACGTAATAATAGGTGAGTACTATGAAAAAGCGAAGGTGCTAATTATAAGAAATGTGGTGACAACGTGATATGAGGCTAATGTAAACGATGAGAGCAATCTCAAATGAGCCTAAGTAAATGTTAGTGAAACATACTCACCTATGAGAGTGTGAGATATTGAAGAGACCAGTCTTGTGAAAACTCTAATGAAAGTATTGAGCTTAACACCCTTAATACTAATGATAAGATGAGAAATCATCTAATGAGCTATGATGTACTCATACTAGAAGCCAGCTTCCATGACGTATGAGATGAATGAAATGGAACTTTATATTGAGCACCGATAGGATAGCTATGAGTGGTGATGACTTCTTTATAGAAGGGTGGAGGTTCACGTAACTCTATGAGATAAGACTGCCCGACTTTCCGGGTATGGGTCTCATCGAACCTATACAACCAATATAGGGATCTGGTGGGGTTAAATTCCCATGTACGTTAGCATGTTTTGGGTCACTTTAGTTGGTGATTCCACCTCTTTTCGGTGTGGGGGAGACACTGGATTTCATGATGCTCACATGATCTATGTCCGTTAAAGATAAAGTTCCCAACAAAAGAATGAGGCTTTCCTCAAATGATTCACACAATGAAATGAATGATACCAAAGGTATTAGGATAGGATAATCAGAAGGTCAGTTAGATTCAAGTAATGAGGTTAGGTCATTCTTGGTCATTGCACAACAAACCTAATGAAAGTTTTATACTATATCCTAGGTATAGCTGGTGTTTACACTGGCCTATGAATGAAATGAAATAGAGTACGTACGAATGAACGAAGCATACTATGTGTTTGCTAATGAAGACTCCCTAGTTGAGGTCCTATCTGTTTAGCTCTCATTTTTGGATGTCTTGATGTTAAGTCCATGATTCCAAGGTCTCATGGAATATGAATGAATGATATTAAAGAAATTATGTGCTACATGCAAAATGTGTTGTATGCTATATGATATGTGCTATGTGTAAATGTTATGTGTTGTGTGAAAATGTGATAAGTATGATGATGTATGTTATTCTCAGGGCATAACCTTTGTATTCCAAATGAGGAAAGATCACCACACTTTCCTAATCTCAATTTGGCAAGTCCACTGACTTAACTTCCAAAAATCATGTTGTTAGGAAGGAGCTATTCTTTCTCATGCATGTCCTTTGTGTGTGCTTGCATGTGCCCATACTTAGTACAAGTATGTACTAACCCTATACAAACTCTACTATTTTATGTGCAGGCACAGGTGGACGATAGAGCTGCAGGATCATCGCTGCAGTTATCCAAATGTTTAGTATTCATCCGGCTTTGGTAGGTCTTCATGCTTTCGAGGTTGCTACTGTTTTATATTCTAGCTTAGTTCTAGAGTTGAGTTAGCGGAGCATGTTCAACTAGCATTTCTTTCCTTTTTTTATTCAGACTATGTATTGGTTCCATATTTGCAATTATACACTTAATAAGAATTGAACTATTTCTTTCAGTTGCTTATCTCTTAATGTTAGATGGTTGATGGTGAACAATTACGTATTCATGAGAAAGTTTTTATAAGTATGTTAAGAAACAAAAATTTTCAAATTTTCCGCTAAAATTAACCTATGTAAAGTAAGCATAATGTAAGTAGGCTTGTCTGCAACCTCCGAGAGGTCAACGACGCCGGTCTCGTCTGGGATCTAGATTCTTGGCGCGACAGTGAGTTAGAAGAAGCCTCCCCCATATTGGTGCTGAATACTACTCCCAAAAAATATTATTATATCAGCTCTTATGTTTTTAAAACATACTTACTTCGGTGGTTGTACATTACTACTCAGAACTTAGCTCAAAAGCTATGTAAGAAATCTCAATTTCCCTACTTGCTTCATTTAGAAAGCTATTTCTCTTTTCTGAAAACTAGCCTTAGACTCTTTGGAAATATCAGCTTCCATTCTTATTTAAATGTGAAACATTTTATACTTCTTTGAGTGTACTTAGTCCCCATATATTTCTTTGAAGAAAAGACTTTACTTTACTATAAACTGAACTTAAACATAAGTCTTAAAACGAAGTAAAAACATTTGTAAAAGACTAATGAAACTTGAGATGAAATCTTTTTCCTTATCTTTACTCTTTACTAAACTTTATCTTTATGTCTTAAAACAAAATTAAAAGCTCTGTAAAATTCTTCTTGAAAAGACTCTAAGCACATTTTAGACTTGGCTATTAACTTTCCTTTGAATTTGAAGTTATGGATTCAAGGTTGAAATTCATATGTTTAGAAGTTAATTTCAGAAGTTAGAATCATTAGGAAGTATTAAAACACTTTATAAAGGCCTAATTAGACTGAATACGGGGTGAAAACACCAATTCAGGCGCGTTCAGGGTGCCGGGCCAGCCTCACTTAACTGAGGCTCCTTTTTGGTGCACTGTTGGCGCGTTGCCCCAGCCTGCATGTCTCTATGGGGGCGCATCGTGCCAACCTTTCCCCGTGATAATTTTTGAGGAATTATTCCTCTCATTTTCTAACTTTAAATCATTCTAATTTGATTCCTCTTCTTAAATTAACTTTAGATACATATACTCACATCATATACACAACGATCTAACCCATTGAACTCCAGCAAAAGCACTTTCTATCTTAAGAATTTCGTAAACTTCAACTCATATTCAAGAATGACTGTAATTTAAGAACACTCAAAATTTAATCATTTTAGAACTACATTACCCTGAATCAAACATGCTTGGGACATGGGTGAACAAACCCAATGTTATCAGTAACCCACATACCATATTAGGGATCACACTCGACGAAATCCACAAGTTACTTCCATTATCTTGGCGAATGTTGAATGTCGTTCTCCGCTCTCCTCATTTATCCTCTTCTCTCAAAACCCCAACACTTATGGCAAAAGTGTAAACTGATCTAGTTCAACATAGACCCCTAACTTATTTACCAATAAGGAAATAAATTAATAGGGCAAGGAAAAGACAAAACTACCCCTTTAAAAATCCGGATTTGGTCTTTACTAATTCCAAAAACTCAACTTCTAAAGGGCATAACTCAATCATGCAAATTCGGAATTGTGCAAACTTGACGGCGTTGGAAATATCCTTCCAAGGGCTTTCGAATCATACCTGGGGCTTCACCTTAGTCATCCTGACATAGGAGTTATTGCTATTTAAAGTTGACTGAAAACTCACTTTTAACTTACTTAAAAATTTCCACATTTCCTTATACTTTACAAAAATAAGAATTTCCATATTTTAAACCCCTTCTAGTTTTTTTTTTGTTGTGAGATGTTACAATATCTCCCCCTTGGAAACATTTGTGGTTATTCTTACTAGACTAAGGGTAGTAAGATCAAATTCAAACACCCAACAAACAATTGCAACAATCAACAACATACTTACTCATAAATTATATAGTACTAAGAAGAAAATTAGTACCTTGGCATTTTCTCCGGAGTCAAAGAGATGTGAATATCTATTCTTCATATCCTCTTCAGCTTCCCTACTGGCTTCTTCAAAAAAATTGGTTCCTCCAAAGGATTTTGATTGATGCAATTTCCTTTGTCCTCAACTTGCGAACTTGGCGATCTAAAATTTGCACAGGAATCTCCTCATAAGACAAGTTATCTTTGATTGTAATACTTCCAATTTTTATGATCAAAGAAGGATCGCAGATGCACTTCTTCAATACGGAGATGTGAAATACCGGATGAAATGTTGCTAGCTCTTGTGGTATCTCTAACTCATAAGCTACATTGCTAATCCTCTTGGATATTTTATACTGTCCAATATACCGAGGACTAAGTTTATCCTTCTTATCAAACTTCATAATACCCTTCACGGGTGAAACTTTTCAAGTAAACCCAATCATCCCATTCAAACTCTATATCTCTTCTCCTAAATTCAGTGTAGGATTTCTGACAACTTGTGCCATTTTTAACCTCTCTTGAATCACCTTCACTTTCGCCATAATTGGATGAACTAGATATGGTCCTATCAACCTTCTTCAGCAACTTCAAACCATCCAATAGGGGATATGCATATTCTCCCATAAAGACCTTCAAATGGAGTCATTTGGATGCTAGATTGGTAACTATTGTTGTAGGCAAACTCAATTAGAGATATGTGATCATCCCAATTGCCTTTGAAATCAATTACGCAATCCCTCAATATATCTTCTAATATATGAATAATATGCTCTGCTTTCCCATCTGTCTAAGGATGAAAGACAGTACTTAAGTTCACCTTTGAACCCAAACCTTTCTGAAAAGATTTCAAGAATTTAGCAGTAAATTGTGCACCTCTATTAGAAATGATGAAAACAGGAACTCCATGAATTCTTACCACCTATTGAATTTACAATCTAGCATTATTTTCTATGGAATAGGTATTCTTTACCAGTAAAAAGTGGGCTGATTTTGTCATTCTATCAACAATCACCCAAAAAAATCATGCCGCGTTTGAGATCATTGTAAACCTGTGATGAAATCCATATTGATCATATTCCACTTCCATTGTAGAAGTTCTATATGCTAGGACAAACCACTGGGCCTTTGGTTCTCTACTTTAACTTGTTGGCAATTTGGACACTTAGCAACAAATTTGGAAATGCCCTTTTTCATATCATTTCCACCAATATACTTCTCTCAAGTCGCTATACATTTTGGTGGAACCAAAGTGAATGGAATATTTGGATCTACGAGCTTCCTCTAGGATTCTCTCATGGAGTCCACACACCATTGGTACACACAGTCGACCTTGATATCTCAATACACTATCTTTCTTTTGTTCAAAAGCTAATAGTTTTTGCTTTGATAATCAATTCAAGAAAAATAGGATGTTGGTGTTACTTCTCTTTCACTTCTAATAATAACGATGATTCAACCCAATATGTCACCACTATTCCTCCTTCTGTGGAATCCATGAGCCGGACTCCTAAGCGTGCAAGTCTATGCCATATCTTCAAGGTGAATACCACAACGACCAACTCTAAGTCGTGAGTTGGGTAGTTCTTCTCATGAACTTTAAACTGTCTAGGAGCATATATATATATATAACCTTCCAATTCTGCATTAGGACACAACCTAAGCCAAACCTAGATACATCACAATACACTAAAAAACCTTGAGTAGCCTTCGGTAAAATCAAAACTGGTATTCAACCTCTTCTCAATTCCTTAATTTTTTTCTCATAAGCTTCAAACCATTGAAACTTGATTGTTTTCTTAGTCAACTACGTCAAAGGAGACAAAATAGAGGAGAAACCTTCTATAAATCTTTTACAGTAAGACTGAAACACCTAATATCAGTTGGAGATGTGGGTCAATCCCAATTCTGCACTACCTCAATTTTCTGGTATAACTCTAATATAATCACTAGAAACTATCCGACCCAAGAATGCCATAGACTCAAATAAAAAACTCACACTTAGAAAACTTTACATAAAACTCGCTATTCTTCAAAATTTGAAGAACTATTTTGAGATTACTAGCATGATCTTCGTCATTCCTTGAATAGATTAGTATGTCATTACTGAAGATGATAAAAAAACATATCTAAATAAGATTTGAAAACTCTATTTATTAGGTCCATGAATATAGTAGGCGCATTGGTCAACCCAAAAGACATGACCAAAAACTCATAATTCCCATATCTGGTTTCAAAAGCTCTCTTTGGAAAATTATATTCCCTTACTCTTAACTGGTGGTAGCCACATTTGAGATCTATCTTAGAAAAATAGGTGGCACCATAAAGTTGGTCGAATAAATAATCAATTATATGGAGAGGATACTTATTCTTGATGTGTAACCTTGTTCAATTAACGACAACGTATCCACATCCTAAAGGAACCATCTTCCTTTCTCATAAATGAGACCGGAACCCCCTAAGGTGAGACACTTGGTCGAATAAAACCTTTCTCTTAAAGGTCTTTCATCTGCTCTTTAAGTTTTTTCAACTCTGCTGGTGTCATTCTATATTGCGCAATGATATAGGATGAGTTACTGGAAGAAGATCTATACCGAAGTCTATCTCTCTCAAGATGGACTCTAGCAAGATCATTTGGAAAGACTTCTAGGAACTCTTTTATCACATAAACTGACTAAATAGGAGGTATCTCAACACTAGAGGCATTAACTCATACTAAGTGATAAGGAAACCCATTAGAAACTAACTTTATTGCCTTAAGGTACGACATGAAACGTCCCTTAGACACTACTGAATTGCTTTCCCACTCTAAGACTGGTTCACTAGGAGACTGGAACTTGACTACTTGAGTTCTAAAATCTATTAATGCATAATAGACACAAAGCGCGTCCATACCTAAAATGACATGAAAATCTACCATTTCTAACGAAATTATATGAATCATGGTACATTTGTGATTGACAAAAACATGACAATCAAGATAGACTCTATTTGCTAGAACAAACTCACCAACAGGTGTAGAAAAATTAAAGTGCTCAAGATATTTCTCTAGACAAACATCAAAACTGATGACTTGGATCATATCACTGGCATCATGTAGAGAATCCAATTTTTCTCTGCGACTAGTAATAGAATAAAGACAGTTTTCTCTCCAACTGCCCGTGAAATCGCTCATCTAGATGCAACTATTATCTGATGAAGCAACTGAAGAAGACTATACTTTTTTCCTTTTTATCATTACTCTGACTGTTCTTAGGACACTCTCTTATTAAATTATCGTTCTGGCCACACTTGAAGCAATCAGTGAAGCCTTAGTGCTCCCTTGTGCCATACTTGGAACATGCGGGAGTCTTAGTACTCCCTTGTGCCATACTTTCTTCCAAATATGCAGGTCTAGCTCTGAAGTTCTGAGAATTATGACTATTTACACATATTTGGTTCCTTGATGCAGGTGCAGTAGAAGATGATAGAACATGCCTTTTTTGTTTCTGTTAGAAAGAAGACTTGTTAACATTACATGTTTGCTGCCCAAACTCATTCCTTATGTGTTAGCCCTCTTATTCTTGAACTCTTCTCTATCCCTTAGCTTTTCCTTCTCAACTTATTGCATAGAGATCATCATCCTTGTTATGCCCATGTCATGTATTGACATTGCAACCTTGCTTTCCTTACTTGACAAACGAAGAACAGATAAGCTCGTTCTACTCCTCATATAAACAACCATATATTTTCTTCTCTTAGCTCACGGGGAAGGAAACTCCCCATGGAAGCACTCTCAAAAATAGTCCAACGCATAAACGATTACGTGTAAACACGAGTTAGAAAGAAACTTTTTAGAGATAAATTCTAATGCACGGAATAAATATGAAAGAAGTGAAGAAATTCATAAATATTGCATCCTCCTAATTATAGATGTGGTGCACTTCACACATATAACAAGGACTCTGCAGACACGAATTCATCCACTCCCTAAGGCTCTTGAACTTTGTTCTCCAATACCATGTTTTTCATGCCTCGAGCCTACACCATGGGCATGGCCGACACTCGAAGACCATTGTTTTCCCGAAGCTAACCCTTGGTCTGGCTTACTTACTCATTGAAAGACTTAAACAAAAGAATAGTCTATATAAATAACTTGTGAAATATATTGAGTATGTCTTAAATGAAAGCATTCAACTAGACAAAAGACTTTGGGAATGGCAACTTAGTCTCATAGCAAAACATCCTAAATACAAAGCTAAAAGACTTATATATGGTTGTGTGACTATCTATGAAGCCTCTAAAATAATTGTGATGGATGTTGGACATACCTCATGACATCCTAATAAAAAAAATACTGAAAGCAATAAAAGGAGTCCACTGGAATGCAAAGAGTCTCACCAACAGACTCTGAACTGCTCACTGGATCAACTATGTGTTGGATGTCGATCCTAATTACGTGTGTCTGCATCATAAGACGATGAAGATCAATTGGCATCAGTACATTAATTGTACGATTATGGGAGTTGGAATGCTAAACAATACTAACATAGGCTTGAAAAAGGAGAATCTGAGCAAACTCACCTGTCTCAACACAACTCTACAAGAATGAACTCATTTCAATATACAGCAATTTAAAATAAGTGCAATATAAAGAAAATTTATTTAAAATATGATGTCAACTATGTATGTATGCAAAGATACAATGTGATTCAATGATGTATGTAAAAATACAAATAATTGTGTTTATGAAATACATTTAACTACTGTGGAAGTTTCTCTAACCAATAACCATCACTAAGAGTTATAGTGATGATACAACATTTTGCCTCATGTTGCCAGGGCCTTCCTTTACCTTTCCATTAGTATAGAACCGTAACTAGTAAGTGGATCCACTAGTCTATGCTAAAAAGCACTATAGGAATCGTCTAAAAAGTATGACCATTTTCTACCCATTGTGGCTACATTGTTCATGGGGGCTATGAGTTATCTGAACTCTCCGCCATATTGGTGCTGAACACTACTCCCAAAAATATTATTATATTAGTTATTATTTTTTAAAATATACCTACTTATGTGATTTGAGATTAGTACTCAAAACATAGCCAAGGGCTATCTTGAAAATCTCAGTTTCCCTGCTTGCTTCATTTATAAAGTTATTACTCTTTTTTGAAAACTAGCCGGTAGGCTCTTTGGAAATCTTAGTTTCCATTCTTATTCAAATGTGAAAACATTTTATACTTCTTTGGGAATATTAAATCCCGATATACTAGTTTGAAGAAAAGACTTCACTTTACACTGAATAGAACTCAAACTTAAGTCTTGAAATGAAGTTAAAACATTTGTAAACAACTTATGAAACTTGAAATGAACTTCTTCTCCTTATCTTTACCCTGCACTTAACTTGATCTTTAAGTATTAAAATAATGTTCAAAGCAATTGTAAAAGATTTTTTGAGAAGACTCTAAGAACATTATAGACTTGGATCTTAACTTTAAAGGTTGAAATTGATGTTTCTGGATGATTTCTATATGTTTAGAAGTCACATAGAGTAGTTAGAATCATTAGGAAGTGTTAAAACACTTTAGAAACGCTTAAACAGACTGAATAAAGAAAACTAGGTGAAAATGCAGATTCGGGCGTGTCCGAGGTACGCCGCACCATCCTCACTTGATTGGGGCTCCTTTTTGGCACACTGATGGTGTGCCGCCCCAGCCTCCGTAGCGCTATGGGAGGTGCCGCGCCGCGCCTGCCTTTTCCCGGGTCCTTTTTTGACAAATTTTTGCTTTCTTTTTTTGACCTTAAATTGTTCTAATTTGATTCCTCTTATCAAATTCACTTTAGATTTATCTACCCACGTCATTTACACAAGGATCTAACCCAATGAACTCAAGAAACAACACTTTCTACCTCACGAATTTCATAAACTTAAACTTATGTTCAAAATTGAATGCAATTTAAGAACAGCCAACAAGAACATTCAAAATCCAATCGTTTTAGACCAAGATTACGATGAATCAAACATGCTTGATACGTGGGTGAACAAATCCAACATTATGAAAGACCCACATACCTTTTCAGGGATCACCTCCAACGAAATCCACAAAATACTTCAACGATCTTGGCGAATCTTGAACGCCCTTCTCTTTTCTCCTCTTCTATCAAAACCCTAACTCTTTTTGTAAATGTTTAAACAAAAAATGAAATAAATTAATAGTGCAAGTAAAATACCAAACTATCCCTTAAAAATCCGAATTTGGACTTCCCATATTCCTGCAGTTCAACTTCCAAAGGGGATAAATCACTGAAACTCAGAATCACGCAAACTCGGCGGCGTTGTAAAGATCATTTCATGGGATTTTTATGCATACTTGGAACTACACCTAACTCATCCTGATCTACGAGTTTTGACCATTTGAAGTTGACCGAAAACTCACTTTTAACTTACTTAAAAAGTTTCAAATTTCCTTTTACTTTCCAAAAATAAGTATTTCTAGATTTTAAACTTTTTTCTAGTTCTTTCTAGTTACGAGATGTTACACCCTATCCTTGTTTATTTAGAATTAAGTTTCCATAGTTATTATTTAGTTAGGTTTTATTACTTCAGTTCGTATAGGAGTCTTTCCACTGTAATTCTATTTAAACAACTTTCTATCGTCATTAATAATTTATCGTCCTTCAACTTATACCCAATCATTATAAATTTAAGAAATACATATTAGGTAAACAAAAGGTGCTTTTAAAAATAATACTATAAAAACACTTTTCAAATGATTTTTGTCTAACACAATAAACTATTGATATGTGCTAGAATTTTTTTATAACTAATTTGTCAAAACTACTTTTTCATAATAAAAATATTTTGTAAATTTGACCAAAAATGTCCTACATCGACATTTTATGATAAATTTGTTTAATAATAATTATTTGTCATTGGAAGTACATATTTATAAATGAAATGAAATAATTTTAGTTTGTATAGAAATAATATAACTTATTTAAGTAATGTTTTAATCAAAATTTTACCACTAGAATACTCATGTCTTTCATATTTAAATAATTTGAAGTAGATTTATATTCAAATATAAGTATCTTGTCCCAACAAAACAGATAAGATCAATCCAAGCGACCTAAAGGTCCCAATAAAATGTACTCAGGATGGGGAAAACATAATGGCATTTTACATGTTGAGTTGAATGATCTTGGCCAACCTATTGAGCCAGATGCATCTACAGAGTGCTGAAAATTTTTTCACACTCTTCTACAGTTAAATCTCCTTTCCATCGGAAGTTACTGCCCTGTCTTAATATAACAGGTGAATCTTGATTAGATTGAAGTGATTGACCTTGTGCAGCAAGTTCACTTCCATACGTGCTTGCTTTGGACTCGAAACATTAGCTGCTGTTGGAGGTGATTAATTTGTATCTGATTGAATCAATTTGCACCAATGGCTATGATAGAGGAAAGGAAGAAAGTCTACCTCATAACATTGATGTCAGCTCAAATTCCCATTTATAATAGCTTCCTGTAGCGACAAAGCGTTATTTAAATGAGTAGTCAAAACAAGTTTTAGGATAAATCTTGCAACATCCTTCCGATAAGAGAGACGAGAATCTCCAATTTTTTCTATTTTACTTAGCTATGATAAAAACAAATTACACTTCAAGATTTAGCAAGTAACACTAAAGTAGTAATTATTGGATTTGTATAATGGTTGCACACAAGCCATATATGATGTATCAAAATTCAGAAACGTCTGGTATCATGGGAGAATCGACAGATACTTGTAGTCGTTACAATTGCTCATAGTTTTAATCCCCTACGTAGATCCTGTTAGGATCAAAATAAGCAGGTGAAATGCGGAAGTTAGCAAAGAAAACCTTGAAAGACTATGAGTAAGAAGACAAAAAAGAAACACACGAAAAGACACAAAGATTTGACTTGATTCCATCAAACGACCTACGTCCACAAAGGACATGAGGAATCCACTACAAATATGGGAGCACAAAATATAGAGAGACACAATCTCAACCAATTCACTCGGAATACAAGGAGGTACACAAAAATTCTCTGTCATAACGGCAACTATCAAAATAATGCAACTACATTGTTAATGTTAATTAAGTAAGAAGGAACAAGTCTATATTCATAGAGTCTTAATACCTTTCCTATAACAAAAGGAATACTCAAAATATAAAAATCCTCTCCTAAAAAGGAAAACCTATTTATGATAGAAAATCAAGGCAAATACTGTGAGGTGTCTTTCAAAACTATCCTTACTGATGTAGACTTTCATAATCATTCTTTGTACCTTTCCTGGGAATATGTATCAATGTTTTTGAGTGTTTCCAACTCCTCTTGCATTGAGATAGGCCAATGCAGAATAGCTAATGCTATCACAACATTGCAAAAAAGTCAACAAGGTAACATGGAGTTTTTTTCTCAAATTTCTTATTCTCGGCCCAATCGACTCATTTGTTACAACAGTCTCAGTTGACTCCTTGATCAATTCATCTGGCATACTCACTTGGCCGGCCAACAGTAACTTCAACTGGCTGAGTGACGTAAATTTCACCTGTTGTCAACACTTCCCCTAAAATATTCGGCTCCTTAACTTTGTTACTGCATTAGAAATTTGAAGTTCTCACAGTGGAGTTGAGGGACATTTGAGGCAGGATGAGTATCAAACAATTTGAAAATGGGAGTTCCATCTTGAGAACCGATGAGGAATCCTATCTACATGAAACATAGCAGTCAAGAATATGCATGAACCCAAAAATAAAGAGGCAGCTTAAATGACACAATAGTGTTAAACCAGTCTCCATAATATGTCTGTTTCCTTTTCGCAACTTTATATTGTCCAGATTATTTGTGCACGAAACTTGTCTCACAATTTTCAACATGAGTAATAAATTCAGCGTTAGAAAATTCACCCCCTCTATCACATTGAAAAACTTTAATCCTCTTTGAAAATTGGTTTTATACCATTTTCTGAAACTCAACAAAAAGATCAAATACTTCAAATTTCAATTTTAAAGGATACACCCAAGTGTATATAGTATGATCATCAACAAAAATGACGTAATATTTCATATGTAATGACAATCCAATAGGTGTAGGTCCTCATACATCATGATAAATTTTCAACAAGGATTCATCTCTGTTTTATTTCTCAAAAGATATCTTACAACCTTTACCTATTTGACAACTAACACATATCGTCGGAGTTTATTCATACATGTGCTATTAATAATCTTATTATTACTCAACAACTTTGTATTTTGGATGCCCCAATGAAGCCAGAATTTTTGTTCTCAACCATTACCAACAACAATTTTATTGGGACCTTTATAAGAAGTTGAAGGTTGGAAATGTTACCGGTAAAATTTATCATATGGCGTTGTTCTCATCCTCTGTGTGTTGTAAGTTTGCTGCAGATAGGACTTGAGGAAGTTCATCAGATGCTTGATATGTGAAATTCCATCAATAGAAACCTTCAGTGAGACCAATAGCTGTATGAAATCCTCCACCTCTAGAGGAGAAGGTGCCCCTTAGTTGATAGATTCACGACACCCTCGACTAAATTTTTGAGCTTGGAAAGCAATATTGTGATTTGGTTGAGTATCTTCCACCATTCATAGTTGTGTATCATATTATTTGAAGTTAGATCATTCCATTACTAAACCAATGCATGTACAATGTCCAAAGATTCCCTTTTCTTGGGAAAATTTGGATAACACCGCCAACTCCTTTCACCCACTTGACCTTGTGGGACAAAGAATTGAATGTCTTATTGATATCATGCTTGTCTATCCTGAAATCTACATTGGTCTTGAGAAAGCCAAAACTAACCTAATTAACTGGGCAGAGTTCAGAGTTATATTTGGAGTTCAACAAGCTCAATTTTACTTTTAATAGTTTTTTAGATATCATATTGTGGATTGGAGCATAATAGCGTGACATGAAATCATTGCGTCATAAGCAGCTCAGACTTGATTATCATCAACAGATGTTCCCGTTCTGTCCTTGTCAAAATTATTGAAGAGAAAGTCATTGATTTAGTTTTGATTTAGAACCACAAGCTAAGTCAATGACTACTCTTGATCTGACTTCCACAATTTTGGCAAAGATATAATGGAAAATTTTTATGGTAATCAAGTATGGGCTATTTATGATGCAAATGATTTTATGTCACACTATTATGCTTGGATTCACGATAGGATATTTAAAAAACATTTAAAGTGAAATTTAGCTAATTGAACTCCAAAAATAACTCTGAACTCCATCCAATTAGTTGGGTTGGTTCTGGCTTTCTCAAAACTAGTGGAGATTTCAGGATAGGCCAGCATGATATCAATAAGACATTCGATTCTTTCTCCCACAGGGTAAAGTGGGTGAAAGGAGTTTGAGGTGTTATCCAGATATTCCCTAGAAGGGGGATGTTTGGGCTTTGTACAGGCATTAGTCTCCTAAATGGAATGAGGTAACTCTGAATAATATGATACACAATTATGATATGGTGGAAGATACTCAACAAAATCATAATATGGTTTTTCAAGATCAAAAGTTCAGTGGAGATCGTGGTAGATATAATCCACAAAGGGCAAGCTTCTCCTATAGAGGTAGATGATTATCTCCCTCAGATTCAACTAACAAGTGAAGCAACACTCAACTACCTGTGGAGAAGAACACTTGAAGTCTATTTACATAAGTACTATGGAGAAGAACTTTCTTTTAACTCTTCAAACCCTAGAAACCATAACAAAAATGCAAGTCAAAAAAGCTACAAACGAGAAATCGAAAATAATATCATAGAAGAAAAAAGAGTACTAGTAAATAGTAGAGAAAATGATCAAAATGATCGGTTGATTTATTTTGGTCGTTAATATATATCACTTCATATAAATAGTTTTTAACATATGCAAAATGAGTATCATTTTGATCCTAAACCCTAAATTTAACTTTTCTCTGTTAAAAGTAACGTCCAATTCCCTGACTCATTTCTTTCTCTTTGGTTACTCTATCTTCATATCTGCTTCTCTCTAAAACTACATTATCTTCTTAAAATAGATTTTAAAAGCTCTTCTTTTTTAAGACTATCTTCTATGTTGTCTTTGTTAATCCCTAAATTAGATAAAAATTTACATTTCCACATGTACGTAAAATTCATACCTATCGAAAAATGTTTGAAATTTGACTCCTGGTAGGTGTCCGATGATCCACAATGAACATGAATAAAAAAACAAGTCTTCTACGAGCCCCTCCTCATTTGGAGCATTCCTACCAATTTTTTATTTTTGTTTTTTGTTTTTTTTCTCACTTGTCTAAATTCAATATTTATTATGATTTGAGCAGCTTGTTCCATTTTTTCATTAATGGTATGAATGACTTTATTTTTAGAAGCTTTGACTGGAAAAAAAATAATTCAAACTGGTAATATAATGTTATAAGAAGTTGCATATCCATGCTTTAGAGGATATAGACACAAAAAAAATTATCCATAATTTTAGAACCCCAAACTGGTAATATAAGTTGTAAACCACTAACAAAATTGATTGTTTATAATTCTAAAGAAATTTAAAACCCCAAACTCTTTATTCTCGCTTCGTCTCTGCTCTAGAGTGTCTATCCAAAGTAGACAATACATAATGATTATTTCAGCAAACAAAACTTTTACAATAGTGGCACATAATCTAGAAATGAAAATTAAAGCAACTTGGGAAATGTAGGTTTATTCAGAGGTTGAATATAAAATTTTGACTTCTAAAATTCATATATATATGATATGTAATATAATTTTTATGCACTATTAAATGTATCTTGAGGATATTAAAAAAGAAGAGGAAAAAAGCATAATATGATTTTCAAAATTTTATTTATTTATGGAGTTTTACATGATCTATAAAGTATCTTATTTTGTCTTTTTAAATTTATTTTAATGAAAAAGTGTAGGTGGCTTATTTTCGAAGATAAAAGCTTTAAGTTGAGTGATATTATTAATATAAAATAAAGTCAAATGACTTTGCTATGTTATGGTAGTTTTTCAAATCCACAAAGTCCCTTTGGACTAACTTGGTTTGGAATAATATTGAAATTTTTGAAGACACGGAGCATTAGAAAACAAAACAAAATTTGGATTTTTTTTGAGTTATTGTAGGGAACAGTGTATGAGAAACACAATTGTATAATAATTTATTAGAGGCTTTCAATGACACTCTGTAGGTAGTTATATATTCTATCACTTTTATATCACTTCATACATTTTTTGGTGATTATTGATGTTATTGATTGATTGGTACATATTAGGAGGTGTATTTTTGCGTAAACATTCTAAAATATACATCTACAACTTCAAAACAACTTATTATCTTACTAAGTTTAATGTGATGAGCCTTAAGAATTTGTCCACAAACTAGTATCACTCTTGCAAAAGTATAGAAAAAAAATCGGATTAATACAATAGAACTAATGAATAAAACAATCTCTAAAGTAATGCATTTCTATAGCTATCTTGTTGACGTGAAGGGCAAAATTAATGCTCTGCACATGGACAATAATTTTTTCTTAACCATTGTTTCATGCAAACTGCATAATATTTGTGTATGCGCAGAAGTGCCCCTATGGTCTCTTCCAGGTCATATTTTGTGTGACATATGATACAAATCTCTTCATTTTTTGTTTGATTATTAACTTCGTCTTTACTCATAGCAACCCGTTGAGTTCTTTTTTTAAAATAATCAAATGTTGCTGCACCTAAAGACTGAGTTAATAATCCCATGAAAACTGAACAAATTTGTGTTACATGTCAAGCACAATTTGAGCATGAAGAGTTTATTGGGACATTTAGGTGAAGACACGAATATCATACCAGGTCTGGGTACATCAACTAATAGTTGTTGAGTAAAAAAGACAGTCCCATGTGTCGAGCTTCAGTTATTCCCTTCACATAAACAAAAATAACTATAGAAATGAATAACATTTAGAGATTAATTTTTTCTGAAATTTCGTTGTAGCTAGTAATATAAAGTTTGGACCAATACTTGTTTGTGTATTTTGTAAAACTCATCTCGTTAAACTTATTGAGTTAATTAGTTGTTCTGCAGTTGTGGATCTAAAGCACTATACATCTTTGATATATACAAGAACAATTTGTTCCTGTCTTATATTGTGAATAGATCACTACCATATCATCGACATTCGTATCATATTGAATCTGCTCAGACATCCTTTGAGAGAACCATTTTTCATATATAAAAGACAATAAAATAGCAGCCTTAATGTACACAATACTAACAAAGACTTAGATTTAAGAAATTGATCTTGTGCAATGTTTCTACCTAAATGTAACTTTTCAGAGAAAGACTTAACAGGCATTGCAACCTAGGTTGCTCGGACTCGGGGGTAGATCTAGAGGTTGGATCATTCATCACTTAAATTTTAAGATTCATGGTGTGGATACCGGTTCATAATTATAGGTACGGTTCATAATTAGTAACTTACCTGCAACAATCAGTATTTATTCCATCTTGTCAAATGCACTCAATTGGCATGACAGTTCCTTGACTCCTGCATCTTCGAATCTAGACAACTTCTCTTTGTCCTTTATTATCTCTATATATTTTTTGCCCTTGCCATTAATTATCTTGTGCTTTCCTTACTTGACCTTTGAGTTTTCAAAGACGAGGTGCCTTTTCCGTTTTTATTTTTTGGCCTTACCTTTCCTTTCCTTCTCTCAACAATCAGCCCGTTGCTAATTTTCAAAAGGCCCAAAGTTCTCCTTATAAATATTAAAGCTCTGATATGTAGAGCGAGTTTTTAAAAGCTTCAATTGAATCTTCTAGTCGCCTCTTTGACTTTAAAATTACAACATAATAGTCATTATTAAGAAAGTAATGGGACAGAAAGTATATGTCACGACCCAAAACGTGTCGTGAGTGGCACCCACATTTATCCTCCTATGAGCGAACCAACCAATTTAAACCCCAATCATTTACCAATAATAATAGAAAATAATGCGGAAGACTTAAAAACTCATTAGTATAACCAATAAATAACTTTTAAAATTCAATACTTATTATTATCCCCAAAATCTCGAAGTCATCACCACAAGAACATCTATCCTTAAATTACTAAATCTAAGAGTATCTAGAAACTAAACATAAATAACAGCTAGTCTATGCCAGAACTTCAAGGCATCAAGACATGGAGAAAAAGATCCAGTGCAAGCTAGAAGCTTTAGCTCACCCTGAAATCTGACGTGATGAAGACTGGCTAGAGTTGCGGTTGAGTTGAAGACGACGGTACGTTTGCTGCACTCCACAATTAACAAAGAAAAACATATACAAGTAGGGGTCAGTACAAAATACAAGTACTGAGTAAGTATCATCGGTCAACTCAAAATAGAAAACAGTATATGTTAGATAATAACATAAAACAAACCAAATACTTAACAGGTGATAGCAACACTCATAAGAATCATTGATAAAAACGCCAACCACATCTATGAGGACTCAAGCCTCCACACCATACTCATTTGGGAATTAGTTCTTTAGATTGAGTATATTAACATATTTCAAGATTCATTCTCTTTACTATCCTGGTGTCGGAACGTGACACTTTGATCCCCTCAATATTCATTCATCTTACTATCCTGGTGTCGGAACGTGACACTCCGATCCTCATCATACTATCCTTGTGTCGGAACGTGACACTCCGATACACTAACCTCATTCTTTTAATTCCTCAAGCCTTCTTTTATACCAAGGCATCATCATTAACAAGGAGGTTTCACGGTTTAAGATTCAATAGCCTCATCATGCTTATTTTATCACAATTATATAATCACATCATCCAAGCACACAATTAAGCATATAGAAGGGTTTACAATACTACCCAATACATATCATTCGCTATTAAGAGTTTACTATGGAATAGCATAAACCATAACCGACCTCCACCGAAGAATTCGTGATCAAGAAATCTACTTTTCCAAAGCTTTGCTTTCCTCTTCTCGGACCGTCACACATCTTCCACAGCAATTAAGTCTCTGAACTCTGTGACGGAAGCAGCAGGACGGACTGTCGCAGGCACGACGGGCCATCACAGGCTACGTAATCCAAGGCTGGGTCAGATTTCTGTAAATATTTTAAGGGACGTTTTGGACTATTCCTTCTTTAATTATAAAGTTAGTGGTTTAATATTAATAGCTCAATTACTTGGGGGTTAAAAGAGGTAACCTTGAGTTAATTAGTGGGCTACTATTGCCATCTTTTATACTTAATTATATGCTAATTAGAGTAAAAGAAAGAGGGTTTGAATAAAGAAAATCATGTCTGCTTTTCGTGAAAAAATACCAATTGAAGTGGAGGGTTTCTTCAAACAACAAGGGGCTGGGTCAACTATTCAATCAAATGATATTGAGCATGTTTCCCATAGAAAGAACAAAGAGAGAGAGAGGATCGAACGAGAAGAGGAAAACACAAAGCTTTGGGGAATTTGCTTGCTTGATCACTAATCTTCGGTGGAGGTACGTTATGGTTTTTATACTATTCGTAGTAAACTCTTAATAACGAATGATATGTATGGGTAGTATTATAAACCCTTCTATGTTTAATTGTATACTTGCATGAATGTGATTATGTAATTGTGATAAAATAAGCATGATGAAGCTATTGAATCCTAAATCTTGAGAAACCTAAATCTACTTTGTTAATGATGATGCCTTAGTGTAAGAGAAGGCTTGATGAACAAAAGTAGTGAGATTAGGGGATCGGGTGCCATGTTACGGTACTAGGATAGTATATGAGGATCGGAGTGTCACGTTCCGACACCAGGATAGTATATGGATCGGGTGCCACGTTCCGGTACCAGGATAGAATATGGATCGGGTGTCACGTTCCGACACCAGGATAGAATGAGGATCGGAGTGTCACGTTCCGACACCAGGATAGTATATGAGGAGCGGAGTGTCACGTACCGACACGAGAGGAATAAAGATAATGAATCTTGAAAGATGTTAATATACTCAATCTAATGAACCTAATTCCCAAATGAGTATGATGAGGAGGCGTGAGTCCTCATTGATGTGCTTGGTGTTGTAACCAAGGGTTATGGTAATTGTAAATGCTGCATGCTAAGGATATTAGTTGATTTTATGATGTTACCTGATATATACTCTTTTCTATTTTGAGTTGGCCGATGATACCTACTCGGTACTTGCGTTTGTACTGACTCCTACTTGTATTTGTTTTCTTTGTTAATTGTGGAGTGCAGCAAACGTACCGTCGTCTTCAACTCAACCGCAACTCTAGCCCGTCTTCTTACTCCGGATATCAGGGTGAGCTAATGCTTCTAGCTTGGAATGGATCCTCCTCTTCATGTCTTGCTGCCTTGAAGTTCCGGCATGGACTAGCTGTTTATGTATTTTAGCTTCTTAGATACTCTTAGACTTAGTAATTTGAAGTAGATGTTCTTGTGATGATGACTTCCAGATTTTGGGGATAATAATAGTTGTTGAGTTTTTAGAAGTTATTGAATTGAGTTTTATTAATGAGTTTAAGTCTTCCGCATTACTTTCTCTTGATATTATATTGAAATGTTAAGGTTTTGATTGGTTGGTTCGCTCACATAGGAGGGTAAGTGTGGGTGCCAGTCGCGACCCGATTTGGGTCGTGACAACTAACCAAATCACATGAAAAATTAGTTGTAGTATGAAAAACTAGTTGTAGTATTCTTATATTTCAATAAAGTAATTACTTGATCTACAAACATGTCAAAGACTGTATTTACATTAAATCTCGATTATATTGTCGCTTTCCAAACAGGCTCTTACACAAAAACCATTGCATTTTTTTAAAACAATATTGAGTCGTTGTATCTGAATTATTGGATTTCTCTAATTTCTAGATTAAAAATAATGCAAACACCTTCTTGATTAATCTTGTGTGTTATTCTTGTTTGTGTTTTATTTTGCAACTCATTATATGCAAGTTGTCTCACCAAATCACATGAAACCTTGTGATGTTCAAGCTTTTTAACTTAATTAAAATTGAATGAAGTTCGTCATTTGAAATTTATTAGTTTAAGTAGGAAATTCTTTACGAGATTTGAAGGTTTCAAGGAATTCCCTATCAAATAATGCACAAATATCTCCTTAAACTAGGATTAGAATTTTAGAGACACATCTTAACTCAACGAAGGTCCTGTTACCACCTGAACATTTTTTTTTGTAAATTTCTACACCTTTTGGTTTATGTGGTACACTCGTGACTCCACACAGTTGAGACGCGCATGATACATTTAAAACATAAGTAAAAAAGGTGTATAAATTGACAAGAAAAATGGATTCAAGAGCCTAATAGAACATTAGTTTAGTCAAGATTTGCTCATAATTTAGGAGGTACTTGTACCTAGATTTAATGTTTTTCTATGAAAATCTCCAAGTTCCTTAGCACCTTTCCATAAGTGGTAGCTTTCTTGAGTTAGCACTAGGGGTGGCAGGGGGACAAGGATGTCCCGCCCAGGCCCGCGTCCCGACCCGCCCCATTTTAAATCCATCCCATACCCTAGGGTTTAGGGGGTTGGGGATGAGGGGACCGATTAGGGATCGGTTCACCCCTGCGTCATGATCGACCCGACCCGGTTCGCCAGATCCCATTTATTTAATTTAAAATTTTTTTACCATTTATATCTATTGGGGAAGCGGCTAGTGGGCCTGCCCAACGGATTTTTGCCCCTTTTGTGTTCCCAAACACCCCCTACCACCCCCCCCCCCCCACTTTTAAAACTTTATTTTGAACCCTCAAGTTATAATAATTACACTTTAACCCATTTTTAATATTATAAATACACCTATCCCCTACTGTTTCTTACAAAATCATCTATTCTCATTTCTCTCATCTATTTTCTATATCCTCTCAACTCTCAACTCTCAAGTGTCAATCTTAATTTCTATTCCATTTTAATTCTCATATTATTAGAATCCATATATTTCAATTCGAAATTATTATATTATATCAATAAATATAATTATATTATCTAATATTTGTTATCAAGTATTGTTTGAGTTTCAAATTACAAGTTACAACAAACCACAAGCTTTAACTATCGGTTTAACGTCTGCTATTAACGCAGACTTTTGGTACATTCGTTTCATAATATTTATATTTTATTTTCGTCTTTACTTTTGTGTTATTATTATTTTTATATTACAGTTTATATATAATTAAGTATGAGTGCTAGCAAAAAAAGGGGTAAAGGAAAAGAGAAAGCACAAGATAATGAAGAAAGTAGATTTTTTAAATTATTTAATTTTGGCAAAAAATAGTAAAGAAAAAAGAGTAGTAAAAGTGGTGGTACTTCATCTAAATCAACGAGTAGAGTTAGATTTAACATAAATGATTCAAATTATGTTGATGATTCTCCTTATGATATTGATTCAAATATTCAACTCGATCACGAAAGTTTAGAACGACGTTATGGTAATATTAATCCTAATGTTGATGAAAATTCTGGTGAAGAAGTAAAAGCTGATTTGGGAGAAAAAAGAGTTAGAAGAAACACCTACTACTCCGGTGACAGAAGTTCCAAATGAGACTATCAATTTATCGGAGCAAAATTTTGGACATCCACCCCTTATACCTCCCACAAGGGAGAAGGTGAAGTATCAACGACCTAAAACTTTTATTGTGTGGCAATTTATGACTTCTAATAAAGAAAATAGTGTTTCTATTTGTAATAAGTGTAAGCAACCTTAAAAACATAAAAGGTGGGGGTCAAGGTGGAACGGGGAGATTAAATAGACATTTGTTATCTTGTGTGCCGATTCAATATAAAGAAGCTAAAGCATTAGACAATAGAAAAAAGGGAATTTCGATTAATGAATTAGATATTACCGGTAATGCATCGATAGGGGCTTCTAACATGGTTCAAGGAACATTAGATCCTTTTAACCCCGCTGGTCCAATAACACAACGTAAATATAATAAGGAATTATATCGAGAAAATTTAGCTAAAATGGTTTCTGTTTGTGGTTTGACTTATAGTTTTCCTTCAAATACCGGTTTTATTGAATATGTTCAACAAACTTATAATCCGGATTATAGAGGCTTTTCAAGAAATAATGTTAAATCTGATGTTTTTGAATTTCAAGGTAAACATTGTCAATTTCTTCGTTGTATATTTAGCATATTAGATAGTAGAGTGTCTATAATTTCGGACATGGGTCGTAGTGTTAATGGAAATGATTATTTAACTATTACTGCATATTGGATTGATCATAATTGGAATTTGCAAAAAAGAATTATAAGTTATAAACTATGTATAGAAAAAAAACTGGTGCATATTCAGCTTCAAATATTTTAATTGTTTTAGATTATTACATGATTATAGATAAAATAATGTCTTTCACATTAGATAATGCATCTAATAATACAAACGCTGCTTAAATGTTAAAAGTTAGATTATGTCCAATTGACAATAATGTTTTTCATGTTAGATGTGTTGCACATATATTAAATTTAGTTGTACAAGATGGTATTTCATTATTTGATTGTGGTAGCATAAAAGTTGTATATGATGTTACCTGAATTTTTCATACAAACAAGCTGCTAGAATTAGGGAATTTGATGAGCGTTGTTTACTATGTGAATTGTCACCTAGAAAAATTCCAAAACATATTAAAACAACGTGGAATTCTCTTTACGAAATGCTTTCGGTTGCTTACAAATATAGAAGACCCATACAAATGGTTTTTAATGCTCATAATGCTGACCAATTAGATAAAATTATTGATGAAGATTGGGCAGAAACTAAAGAACCATTACAATTTTTAAGACTTTTTTATGATGCTACTATCATATTTTTGAGAATTTATTATCCTACTATTTCATCCGTATTAATAAATATTTGTTCTCTTTCAATTCAATTTTGTAAATATAAAAAATAGATAAATTTAGAGTTGCAATTGAAGGTATAATTGAAAAATTTTAAAAATATTTTTTTCCTATTCCTCAAGTTTTTTTAACGGCTACTTACTTCACCCTGCTTATAAATTACAAGGTGTGCAAGGCCTTGTTGACACTTTTTATGAAACTTTAGAAACTTTACCGGAAGAAATTCTAAATTTTCAAACGTGTAAGTCTAGCATAAAAGTAGAAGCAAAACTGTTGTATGAAAAATATAGAACTACGGAAAATTTTTAAGGAGAAGTTGATCAAACTTCTAATGTTGAGATTGATTTGTCACTTTCAATTTCAACTTATATACGATGTTTTCTTGGTCTTAATTCTAATAACTATGATGATTTTGAAGAATATCTTAATAAATCTTTAGAAGTATTGAAAATCAAAGATGACAATGAAGATTTATTAGGATGGCGGAGTAGGCGAAGCGATGCATTTCCAACTTTGAGAAAAATGGTTCGTGATGTTCTAGCTATTCAAGCTTCATCAGTTGCATCGGAGGCTGCTTTCAGTGCGGTAAAGGTTCAAATTGGTGATCATAGACATTCATTGGCGGAAGACAGTTTGGAAACAACCGTTTTATGTAGAGACTGGTGCAATGCTGAAAAGAGGAATAACAATTTGCCAAAGTTAAGTAAAAAACAAGCAAGTTGGATCAAATCATAAATTGAATACATTGATGATGAATTAGAGGCACAAGAATTTCTAGCAAGTATTCCAACACCGAAGGATATCACCATTGATATGATGCGACAATTAGAATTAAATTTTAAAGGAGAAAACATATATTTTTAGATTACATTCGAGAACTAGTTGAAATAGAACCTTTCCTAGAAGGTGGCTGCGTAAAATTAGTTATCATCTCATATCTGTAACAAATATTAGTTTTACGTATGAGAACTTATTGAAACAGAACCCTTCCTAGAAGGTGGTTGCGTAGATTAGTTACTCCACTAAAATTTGTTGATTGTAACTTCTAAGTTCTTTGAATAAATTTGAAGGTTTTAACTTTTGTTCAAGTTTTTTTTATACAATTATTATTTTGCATTTTAATATTAATATATACAATTAAATATATACTAAAGTACTAAACTAATTTTAAAATACTTAATTTAAAGTTTACAATTTACATTACTTTAAAATATTTAAATTACAAATTTAAACTTCTCAAATTTGAAATTTAAAACTTTAAAGTTGAAACTTGAAATTTGAAACATGAATCTTGAAATTTGAAATTGAAACTTTAAATTTGAAAATTCATTTTGATGCTTGAAAATCAAAAATTAAATTTAAAATTTATTAGCTAAATACGTGTAATTTCAATACAAATATATAAGTATTTATTAAAAAAATCCCCCGTTCCATCCCGTCCCCCCAAATCCCATCCCATCCCGTATATATAGTGGGACGAGATGGGATCTATTTTTGTCCCCCCAATCCCGGTCCCCCTATCCCGGTCCCGTATCAAATCCCCTCTCCCCGTCCCGTCCCCCTTCGTCCCGTCCCCCCAGTCCCCTTCCCCGTCACCTTGCCAGCCCTAGTTAGCACAATTAATAATTTGGAAAGAAAAGCGAAGAAGGCTTGAAAATGACTTTACTTTGAAGATATTTGCAGATGTTTACTTTGCAGGAAAAACATTGTTATTTATAGAGCAAATATATATGAGATTTTTTTTGAAGGAGACATATCTCATTAGTTTTTTAAATTCAAAAAAAACTGAACTTTAATTTATATAAATAAGTCAAAGTAGATATTTACTTTAAGGTCTGATTCAAATCCAAAATGCAAGTTCAAATCTCTGATACTAATATATTGTATTTAAATATTTTGGAGTTTAACTAATATGCACAAACATTGTAAATCTTTGTTACACAATTAAGTAAGGATCGTCTTTGTTTTCATCATCATTAATTGATTTAGATATTTTATTTCTCCAAATCATATAAATAATCAGCTTCATACTCCATCGGAGTAATTACCAACTCTATTATATATGGAAATTCTTCATTTCCCCCCAGATTTTGTAATGGGGAAATATTATAATTTATTTTCAGAGTTGATTTGAAGATTTTAAATAGCTAACATGATACAAATATCATTTACAGTGATCTGTTTTTTTTTAATGAGACAACTCTCAATGCATATTACTAGATATGTGTATTTTTTCATTAAATGTACATTATCAACTGATGAACTTCAATGAATAGTAAATACATCATATTGTTGATGTTCATTACATACTTTTATAGATGAGCTTGAAATCAAGATGACAACTTACAAACACCTTTGTCTAGAAGGAACTTACAAACAGCTCCACCAGCATGTTCATATAAGCAACTTGTAAGCAGCTTCGTGAGCAAACTTAAACAAACATCCTCTTATAATTAGCAACTTACAAATTACTCTGCTAGTAGGTTCCTACAAATCAGCTTACAAATAGCTTCTTTAAAACATTTTCTAATGAGGCAGAAAGCAACGAGTATTAAGTATAACCATAATGTTGGTTCTTTCACTAGAATTTTTTTCCTATAAAAATTTTAGGAAAGAGTGCCGTTATAAAGCAAAGAATTGGATGAACATGTGGATCCACGGTGTCCACTCAATCACCAAGTATACTGTATATTATACAAGCAAGTATACTACCACAAATTTGGAGGCTTATATATAGCCTTTCATTCTATGTGAAATAGAATAACACAATATCGAAGCGAAACATAGTTGACTAGTCTCTCTTCTCTTTCGTTGTTATAGTCTAATAATCTCCTTTTATTTTATAACACATTTTTGCTGATTATCGAAGTAGAAAATAAATACAAAACTGTACCAATAGTAGTTGAGAATATATATACTTGTGTAAATCATTTCCTTTTGTTTATGCAATCAATTCTTTTTAATTTTTAATTTTCTTTTTATAATTATGATGAAAATATTAATGAAATGAAATTATGTAATCATCCCTTTTTAAAATAATTAGGATGACAAAATTAATGAAATGAATTTATGCAATATTCATTTCTTTTAAGTTTTTTATTTATTTCTTTTTATAATTATGCTGTCAAAACTAATGACATCATTCGTTTTAATTAATTAATTTACTTATAATGACATTGTGACAAAATGAATGAGGTGTATCCCATATGTGAGAACCCAAAAAATTGTTTTGGGGCATTCCAAAAATCACAACTAAGGGAAATCATACCACTAGATGATTTCCCTGAGTTTTATTTTTGGAATTCCCCAAAAGATTTTTTTGGGTTCTCCCATGTGTGAGTGACTAGACCAAATGCCCAGAGCTTCAAAAAAGAAAAATCTTATTTTATAGTATTTTGTAAATATCATCATTCATCAGTAGGAATATTACTATAATATAGAGTGCTTGAGTATACAAATTACAATAGTTACAAAGACGTGTGGTGCAAAAGAAACCAGCCATGAAAACCTATAGAAGGTCTTTTTGCTTGATGGGTTAGCGAGGTAATGGGAACAATGGCTTAAGCCAGTAGGTGTTGGCGCTTTCTAAAGGTGGAATCTTCTAGTTCTTCCTATTTGACCCAAACATGATCGAAAACTTCCTTGTAAACTAAGGCTAAGGCACGCTTGATAGAAAGAAGCTATTGACTTCTTTCAGGTCATTAACTATAGCTTGCACGAAGTATTACAACGGGGCCTGTCTTCTGTCCTGTTCTTGGGTCCGATCGAGCCTCTTTGAAATCACATCCCTACCTTTTGTCTAACTCGAGTTGCCCCGCTCCTTTGGTAGTTAAAATAGCAACCCTCGAACTTGAAGCAAGTTTTTTGACCTGTCTCAGTAGTGACTGACTTTATTTTATTAGTTTTATGACTAGTGCCTAAGTTGTTAGCTATCTAAAAGCCACGGTAAATAAAATAACTTTTTTTAAAAAATATAAGCCTCTAATACGCCCAAGGTACTCTTTTTAGTTTGTGTAAGACGGAAGGAATGAAGGGATGTGCAGGAGTTTTCCTATCTCAAGCTAAGGTTGTTCAATTCCCTGAGGATGAACAAGCAACACTATAAGGCTACTTTCGGAAGTATCGACTTATTACGAAATCTCTAGTGTCAAAGTGTGCATTCCATATAGTAAAACAGAGGGGCGTGCTATATCTAAAACTTTGTATAGGTTGGATTTTCTAGGCTTTGATGCTTACCTTCTTCATATTATTAAAAGGGAAGTGTTTAATAAAGGAGCTGAGTATACATCATCATTCATCAGAACAAGATATTTTATTAATATAGAGCGTTTGAGGAAATGACAAAGAAACCAACCATGAAAACCTATAAAAAGTCATACCTTTTGCATTATGGGTTACTGAGGAAATGGCAAGAACGACTTAAGCCATTAGGTGTAGGCATTCTCCAGATATGGAATCTTTTAGTTCTTTCTATTTGACCCGAAATCAATCTTCCTTATAAACTGAGGCTAAGGCACATTCGATAGCAAGAAGCTAGTGACTCTTTCAGGTTATTAAATATAACTTGCACAAGGAATCATAGTGGGGCCTGCTTTCTGTTCGGTTCTTGGGCCCGATCGAGCCTCTTTTAAATTACATCCTTGCATGTGTCTAACTCGAGTTGCCCCACTCGTTTGGTAGGTAAACTAGCAACCCTTGAACCTGAAACGACTTTTATGAGTTGTCTTAGTAGTGACCAACTTTATTTAATTAGTTGGATGGTTAGTGGCTTAACTTTTATCTATCTAAAAGATACGATAAATAAAATCCCTTTTTCCTTTTTTACTTTAAGTACTCTTTTAAGTTTTTTCTAGAAGGAATGACGGGACTTGCAGAAGTTTTCCTATCTCAAGGGAGTTTCGTTCTCCGAGGATGAACAAGCAAGACTACTGATACACTCAAACTTACTTCTCAAATGAGAAGTAAAGCAGTCGCGTCAAGTAAATAACCCAACTAGTGAGGTTGGGATCGTTCCCACGAGGAAAGTAGTCTAGACTTAACTCCAACTTGTTATTACTATTGTTCGGTTGATGACTTCCTTAAAAAGTAAAAGCATAAAAGAGGGGTTTTGTACTTCCTAATAAAATAAAAAAATAACTAACGAACTTGACAGAGACACTTAACAGCTTTTAATGTTGAGTTTTAATCAAGTAATCAAAGTAACTAGGGTTTACGTGTTCCCCACAAGTTCATAACTTGATAATTCTAGCTATAACAATTCTTTCCTAGTATCTTGCATGCAAAGTGATAAGCTATGTATTTCTAAATCCTTGGTCCGGCATCTAGAAAATCTCACTCCGCACCTTGGTTCGGCTACGTGTGTTGCTTTCCTAACCCTTATCCTAACCTCATATTAAGCATCATATTCGATATTTGACTCAGTTATTACCTCGTACCAATCATTACTAGCCTATTAGATAGTATACACTAAATCTATGTTAATAATTCTTTTCCTATTATCTACCTCCTTGGTCCGGCAAGTAGCATTAAGGCGAGTTTTAACGTTGATCATCCGTTAAAAAGACTTCTATGCGAAAGAATTATTAATACATGCAAGACACTATTCTAGAATTGTTATTTTAGCTAGGGTTTATCTCATTATTTGCCTGTGGTTCCCACAACCCTAGTTATAGAGTTTACTTCCTCATAGCCATAAACACAATATTCAAATATATTAAACAAGAATTCATGTACTTACTTTAATGAGAAAGAATAAAGTCTGAAAATTTGCTTGATTAATCAACAAGAGTTACTTGTAAGAATCTCCAACAATAAAAAACTCAGAAAAACAAAGTCTAATAATATGATGTTTAATCTCCAAGAGTCTAACCTCAAAAACGAGGTTTTTTGAACTATTTATAAAAAAATAAAAACCTAATTAAACAAGGATTCTAATTACTGGAAATCTGTCAAAACGCGGCTGGGTCGACGGACCACGTGACGGAACGTCGTGGTCATGACGGACCGTCGTGGTCTCCATCGCCCCATACTTGGTGCAATTCTTCTGCTGCTTTCTTCATTCCCCTCGACGGCAAGTGTGACGGACCGTCACAGGCACGACTGTCCGTCGAGGGTCTTCGTTACCAAATACTTCAACTCTTGGAATCTGGGTACTGGGATCACTTCTCTGATCTTCGCGACGAACCTGCAGGACGGACCGTCATATCCATGACGGACCGTCACAAGCTTCGTAATCCCACACTTGGTCAGACTTCCCCATCTTCCTTCAGCAGCTTCTCTACGCTGCCACCTACGGACCGTCACAAGCACGACGGACCGTCATAAGCTCCGTAGGTGGTCTCTTCTGCATTTTTCGCTTAAAATCTCCGCATTCAGCTTTAGATAGATTTCCTGCAAAACAAAGAAAAACTTATATCAAAATTAGCACAAAAAGGCTTTCGGACACATTAAACTTAAGGAAAAGATATTAATTATACCGTGAAACCACGGTATATCAACACCCTCAACTTAAATTCGTTGTTTGTCCTCAAGCGATGCACTATGACTCACTACACAATCTTTGTACAATAGTATTCATGTTTTATCCTTTGCAATCATTTGGCTATCAATCCCGACTAATCCCATCAAATCTATGCATGCTATCACTATTAGGCTTTACTTTTGTGGGATTCAAACATGACACAGACTCACCATGCACTAACACCTATCCTCTTCAATTTCTCACCGAGGTGCTAATAATTCCGGTATTGCAACTAGTGTCCTCACTTTAGAACAAAATCCTCATTTTTCACACAATGATTTCAGTTTGAGTATAAGGATTACATTTCAACACTCGCTCTCAGAACAAAGTCACACTCATTCATACCTATTGCGATAAGCTTGCCCTTATTTTCACTGCCTTAAGTTCGCTATACAACCCTTAGGATCACGATAGGACTTTTTTTGCTTGTAACGTAGGCTAAGAGTCAGGTAGGGTATATTTAGGTATACTTTAGTGACTTTTTGCCCTCCTTAACATATCGGCTAAACCTTCCGCTCTATATCACTTTATCTCGCCCAGTTTCTCCCATTCTTTCACCTTGCTGTTTCCCTTCTTTCTTCATTTGTGTAAGTGACTCTTTTCTTTTCTTGTTTGTAATTCTTGAATATATTTTTTTCAACGAGTTCTTGAGTCACATTACTTTTGTTCTTTCTCTCTCTTTGTTCTTTCAACCCCACTTTCCAGAGCATTCCTCAAAACAGCCACCCTCAACTCATGGCTTTGCCATGAGTCAAGGTACACAATACCCAAAATCGGGTCAGGGCAATAACGAAGGTTGTTTATACATTAGCCACCCTCAACTTATGCTTTTGGCATAAGCTGAGGTGCACATGTCCAAGGAGGGACCAGGGCCAACATATTGTTCCCAGAAAAGATCAGTTGGGGTGAAAAAGAAAGGTCTAATTTTAAGCTCAAATTATTTCGATCAACGAAGGATAACTTTCATTTGGTTTCTTTTATTTAGGCTAGAAATGGGCTATATTGAATAAGGGCCTATGATCCTTTCCTAATTGTATGTTACAGCTTACATTTAGCAGGACTAACCAGGCAAGTTTTATCTCAGTATCAGTAGTGGACTATTCAACTTTCCTCACACTCACTTGACATCTCATCACTATACCAGATTATCAGACACCTAGTTCGACTTGAAGGTTTAGGGTAGTGCAATGGTGTAACTCTATTTCATGTTTAGATCCACACAATTATCAGTTACTACGCCTTTTCATGCAACCTTTTCCAGTTTTATCGGGATATCATTTCAGCCATCATGCTTCAGAGTTAAACTATGTACAAAAGATATAACGTGCCGGTTCAACAGAAAAAGTAATCAGTCTTTTGGGGAAAAAGAACACAGGCAAGAAAACCCCAAAAGAGGATAGTGAGTTGGGCTACTCAGTCTTCACCCTAACACTCACTTTCCATTTACCCCACCCCCAATAAAAAAACATGCAATTGTCCCAAATGCATAAAAAAATCTAAAGATTAGAGGGGTAGGTGAAGCAAACCTGTGGCGCATAGCGCCGTCGATCAACAAGCTGGTGGGTCTGGTTTCCCAGAACCCACATCCTCTGCAATCTGGACACCCTCAGTGATGTCCTTAGCAACAACTGCACCCTCAGTAGTGCCTCCTGCTGTCTCTACAGTGCAGGAGCTAGACGCCCCAGCCGCAATCTGTGATGCTCTGATCTGGTGTGCCTCCGCCTTAGCAAGTGAGGCTCTCCTCGCGGCCTCCATTTCTCGGCGCTCCTTCTTTCTTGCTCGCGCCTCATCCTCTGATCGACCCTCCTCCTCTTGGCACTCTCTCTTGGGGAAGATGGGGGAATGTCTGGAGTAGGAAACAGAGCCGCCAATACAGTATCCTCAGCAGGCTCGACAGACTCTGACACTCTTGCCGCTAGGATCGTGTCGATGTCTACACGAAGACTAGCGACTGCAACCTGGAGAGTCGACACATCTACCGGAGGGGCTGGTCGAGCTAATACTCTCAATTCAAAGGTATCGAGGCGCTGGTTAACCTCAGCAATCTTCCGCTTCATCTGCCTCTCCATACGCGCCTCAGACTCAGCAATAGACTTCTGCATCCACGGCTGGATATGATGCAGAAGAGTGGCCATTTGTGCCTCCAGTTTTTGGACTCGGGCAAGCGAGGCCGGTGTCGGTAGAGGGGCTGTGCTGCTACCCGGGATAGAATCGACCGGGGTAGTGTCCGTGGATGCCTGTGTAGCTGTGCGAGCCTGGGCCACCGTATCCGCAAGGTCATCAGATAGTGGTGGCAGCTCTGGACGGGGCCCTCGACGTGGTGCCAACTTATTGGCCTCGTCTCGGATGAGGCCGACGTCAACGGTACCCGGCGGGGTCCTCAACTGATCTATGTGCCATATGGGCACACCTGCAGACCTGCAAAGGGCAAAGATCATGCATGGAAAGGGGTAGGTGGTGGTGACCTTGAATGCCCTCTCGTGCATGACTGCCTGGAGAAGCCATGCATAGTCCACCTCGAAGCCGGCTATCATCTCCGCCATCAGCACTGCTCGATCCCAGGTGACTATGTTATCAGCAGCTGTGGGGGGAAGGCAGTGACGCACGAGCAGCCACAAAAACTTGGCGATGAACGTGAGGTTGGCCTTCTTGATGGCCCCCTTCGGCTCGTTGACCCAATCTGCACCCTCTCCGTCGACTGATAAGTGTAGGGCCATCCACCGCTTGGTGGTCTCTCTCAGTGCTGGCTCTTGCAAGAACTGTCCATCCTTCACTACCTGCCAGCGGTAGTCAAACTTGGCAGTGATGGGGGTCCGAGTAGCATCTGCACTCTCGCCGTATAGGAACCGGCGGATGGCAGGCAGGGAAATGTCAACCTGCACGCCCCGAACTAGAACCTGCTCCAATGGGGCCTGTTTCGCGGGAGCAGCCTGCCTGTCGATCTGTGATCGGAGAGTCGCTACGTAGGACGCGTAGAACTCTCGGACCATCTCCTCACTGTATCGTCCCAAAGGACGGGCTGTCCACTCTAGGCGATGCCTGGTGAATATGTTGTGGATATCCGGCATCGAGGGGAGACTCCCTGTAAGTACCCGCCGCTCCAGGGTGAGTGTTCGAGTCATTACTCCTTTATCGGTCAAGAACTTCGCATCGAAGTAAACCTGAAACTGGCCTTCAACGCACCACCAGTTTGGCTGGTCAGAGGCTGGCGTGGGGACCAGGGCTGATGCGCCGGATGTGGAGTCTGAACTGTCAGCCTCATCAGACGAGGCCAACGCTGCAGCAGTGGCGGGTGCGGGAACCTCAGCAGATCCTGAAGCTTCCTCGGACCAGGATGCTCCCAAGGAGCCAGACGCTCCTTCCTCGTTTATGGCCGACCCAGAGGGTGTACCGGTCAGTGTGCGCTCCTTATCAGACTGGGAGGCAGTGACTACGCCGGACGCCACTGTCTTGGGTGTGGCTCTGGGGCACGTGTAGCACGGGAAGGGGCGGAGGTGCCTGGGGGCATGTATTCAGGGTCCCTCTCATCATCAGACCTGATGATCAAGCGTGCAGACGGGGCGAGAGACTTAGATCGCCCGCGTGCATAAGTGCGGTCTTGCTTGGGTGCCATAGTCGATAGTACCTGTAAAGGGGCAATATTAGTATGAGTAGTGGCAATCAAATCAGGCAAGATCATATGACATGAAACTTTAAAAAAATGTGTTAGTAATATTGAAACTGTACCACACGACGGGACCTATGACGGCTCGTCGTGACTATGACGGACCGTCATGAGGTCCGTCATGTTATACTTGGTATATGTATATATAAGGAACCCTGAAGAAGGGGTCGCTGACCATCATGACGGTTAAGCAAGACGGACTGTCGTGGGTATGACGGTCCGTCGTAAGGGTCCGTCGTTGGAAACTTAGAAAATGATGGGAGATCCTCAGAAGAGGGTTCTCTGACTATCATGACGGTCGTGCAGGACGGACCGTCGTGGGTGTGACGGTCAGTCGTAAGTGTACGTCGTTGGACACTTGGAAATTTTTTTGGAGGCCCTTATCATAGGGGTCTCTGACCATCATGACGGTCGTGCAGGACGGACCGTCGTGGGTGTGACGGTCCGTCGAAAGTGTCCGTCGTTGGACACTTGGAAAATTTTTTGAGACCCTTATCATCGGGGTCTTTGACCATCATGAAGGTCGTGCAGGACGGACCGTCGTGTGTATGACAGTCCGTCGTAAGTGTCCGTCGTTGGACACTTGGAAAATTTTTGGAGACCCTTTTCAAAGGGGTCTCTGACCATCATGACGATCGTGCAGGACGGACCGTCGTGAAGACAACGGTCCGTCACAGGTGTCGTTGGGGAGGGTGCTAGGGCTTATGCGACGGATTCTACGATGGTCCGTCGTGAATACGACGGACCATCATCGGGGTCTCGTTCTGAATATCAGAGATAGAACTGTAGGTACCCTAAGCAACCCCAATGAACACATATGGTCGTGTATTGTTGTGGACCTCTATGTGTCTATCCCAACTACCTAGGAAACTATTAATGTGAAATCACCTATGTCTGGGGTTATTATCATGGCAAATTCAAACATTTAGAGCCTAGGTCTAGACATAATCCTATCAAGGTAACAAGAGACGACTAGGAACGAAATAATAACTAATAAACAAAAATACAAGAGAAATGAGTACAAATTTAGAGACACATACCTTGGAAATGGAGAAAACACAAGTGGGGAATGATTCAGGTGGCAAGGTAGATACCAAAAACAGCAGCACCGACAAGTAACTGATAGTAATAAGGTTGGGGAGATTGTGGAAGTAATGATCAGTGGGGGAAGTGTGGAAGTGGAAAAGAGAGGGGAGATGAGAGGAAGTGGAAGTAATGGGGTGGAATATGGAGGGGTGGGGAGTATAAACGGTCAAATTTTGAAAAGGGGTCCAGCCGGGTCGGGTCGGGTTAATTTCATTAATCGCGTGATGGTTCCCCGATGACGTTCCGTCGCACTTGCGACGCCCCGTCGTGGTGTCCGTCGTGTGTGCCCTAATTTCAAAAATGACAGAAATACGTACCTGGTGTGACGGTGCATACGACGGTCCGTTTTATTCGCGACGGTCCGTCGTTGTATCCGTCAGTGGCTACTGCGGAGTAGTTTTCTGCAGAATTTCCTGGTGATGTGCCTTCAAATTTAAAACCCATTTATAGAAAAATGCTACCATTATTAAAAAGACGATAAATATTGGGTTGCCTCCCAACAAGTGCCAGATTTAACGTCGCGGCACGACTGGGGCCACTTGATTACTCAGACTTCATCAAGATGGCATGCCTCTATCACTTTATTCCCCGATGCTTTATGCCCAAAATAGAGTTTTATTCTATCTCTATTCTTCTTAAACCGCACTCCCTCCTTGGCTTTTAACTCAACTGCCCCATGAGGGAATACTTGGGTAATCAAGTAAGGGCCAGTCCATTTGGACTTGAGCCTACCTGGAAGACAAGGCACCCCAGAACTGTCTACAAGTACCAAATCCCCAACCACAAACTCTTGTTTTGCAAATTTTTGTTCAGTCCCCTTCTTCATCATTTCTTTGTGGGATATGGCAGATACCGATTGGAGCTCACCACTCTGCCTCATGTTCCTACAAATGTTGAAGGTTGCTTCTTCATTATTAAATCGAAATGTCATCTGTCCCTTCTCCATGTCAACTAAGGCTCTACCTGTAGCAAGAAATGGCCTCCCAAGAATAATGGGCACCTCGAAATCGACTTCGCAACCAAGAATCACAAAATCTGCTTGAAAGATGAATGACTCCACTTTTACTAGCACATCATGGAGTATCCCTATGGGCTTTTTCACAGTCCGATCGGCCATCACTAGCCGCATCGCAGTGGGTTTTGGATCCCCCAAACCCAACTTCTTGTAAATTGAGAGGGGCATTAGATTTATGCTTTCCCCCAGATCACATAATGCTTTCGTAAAATGTAATGACCCAACTGTGCAAGCAATAGTGAACGCATCCGGATCTTCTTTTTTTTGTACTAGGGATCTTGTAGCGATAGCACTACAATGCTGCAATCTATCATCATCCTCAAACGTGACCGATCTTTTCATGGTGACCAAATCTTTCATAAATTTGGCATAACCGGGCATTTGTTCTAGAGCTTCTACCAAAGGGACATTGATAGAGAGCTGCTTCAACATTGTTATGAAGCGCCGGTATTTACCATCCTTAGTCTTTTTCACTAATCTCTGAGGGAAGGGTGGTGGTGGCCTAGGCATGGGGATTACCTTGATGGGTACTTCTGCATCTGTTCCATTACTTTCATCTGTTTCACCACTACCCTTTACCACCTTATCATTATCCTTTCTTACATTTTTCTCAGCAGATGGCATAGGTGGGTCAATGGTTTGCCTACCACCCCGAGTAGTAATTGCCACACAGTGTGCATCATTCTTTGGATTTTGGACGGTGTTGCTAGGAAGAGTGCCCGGTTGCCGTGTGTTCACTGTCGCAGATAATTGGCCACTTGCAATTCGATCTGTTTAATCGAAATTGCGTGTGTGTCCACTTTTTGCCCAATACTAGCTAACTCACCCCTTAATTCTTTAATGTGCTCATCACTAGCATTGAACCTCCTCATCATTTTGTGCAACATATCCTCAACTCGCGCCATACTATCTTCACCATCCCTAGGATTAACTTCACGATTTTGAGGAGGAACATAGGGTCCACTCCTGTCGTTTCTATTACCACAGTTACTCCTGTTGAAGTTGTTGTCGCGGTTGTAGTTACCATCTCGGACATAATGACCCTCACGGTTGTAGTTACCATAGTTCCGACCTTGGTTACCTTGACCTTGGCGCCAATTATCCTGATTTGAGCCTTGGGCGCTTGGTCGGAAACCCCCCATTTGTTCATTGACTGGATAGGAATCCTCCTCATAGTAACATTCACCGTTAGGGGGTGGTGGTTTAGCCAAGTAGTTGACTGCATTAATCTTTTCTGCACCCCCAGTGACATGTTTTAGTACCAACCCAAGCTCAGTTCTCATCTGAGCCATTTCTTCCCGAATATCATCTGTGGCTGGGTTGTGAGTAGACTGCACTGCGAAGGTGTTTCTCCCTGTATCGGACTTCCTAGTACTCCAAGCTTTGTTGTTACGGGAGATTTTCTCTAATTTCTCAGCAATCTCAGCATAAGGGCATTCTCCATAAGATCCACCTGCTATAGTGTCCAACACCGCTTTATTGTTATCATCTTGTCCCCTATAGAAGTATTCCTTTAGTGACTCATCATCAATACGGTGATTTGGGACACTTCTCAAGAATGAGGTGAATCTATCCCAAGAACTACTAACTGACTCTCCTGGTAGTGCCACAAAGTTATTCACCCTATCTTTGTGGTTTAATTTCTTGGAGACTGGATAGTAGCGTGCTAGGAAGACATCCCGTAGTTGGTTCAAAGTAAAAATAGAGTTGTATGGGAGCTCAGTAAACCACATAGCAACCTCTCCCGTCAGTGAGAGAGGAAACACTCTGAGAAGTAAAGAGGTCGCGTCAAGTAAATAACCCAACTAGTGAGGTTGGGATCGTTCCCACGAGGAAAATAGTCTAGACTTAACTCCAACTTGTTATTACTATTGTTCGGTTGATGACTTCCATAAAAAGTAAAAGCATAAAAGGGGGGTTTTGTACTTCCTAATAAAATAAAAAAATAACTAACGAACTTGACAGAGACACTTAACAGCTTTTAATGTTGAGTTTTAATCAAGTAATCAAAGTAACTAGGGTTTACGTGTTCCTCACAGGTTCATAACTTGATAATTCTAGCTATAACAATTCTTTCCTAGTATCTTGCATGCAAAGTGATAAGCTATGTATTTCTAAATCCTTGGTCCGGCATCTAGAAAATCTCACTCCGCACCTTGGTCCGGCTACGTGTGTTGCTTTCCTAACCCTTATCCTAACCTCATATTAAGCATCATATTCGATATTTGACTCAGTTATTACCTCGTACCAATCAATACTAGCCTATTAGATAGTATACACTAAATCTATGTTAATAATTCTTTTCCTATTATCTACCTCCTTGGTCCTGCAAGTAGCATTAAGGCGAGTTCTAACGTTGATCATCCGTTAAAAAGACTTCTATGCGAAAGAATTATTAAAACATGCAAGACACTATTCTAGAATTGTTATTTTAGCTAGGGTTTATCTCATTATTTGCCTATGGTTCCCACAACCCTAGTTATAGAGTTTAGTTCCTCATAGCCATAAACACAATATTCAAATATATTAAAAAAGAATTAATGTACTTACTTTAATGAGAAAGAATAAAGTCTAAAAATTTGCTTGATTAATCAACAAGAGTTACTTGTAAGAATCTCCAACAATCAAAAACTCAGAAAAACAAAGTCTAATAATATGATGTTTAATCTCCAAGAGTCTAACCTCAAAAACGAGGTTTTTTGAACTATTTATAAAAAAATAAAAACCTAATTAAACAAGGATTCTAATTACTGGAAATCTGTCAAAACGCGACTGGGTCGACGGACCACGCGACGGAACGTCGTGGTCATGACGGACCGTCGTGGGCTCCGTCGCCCCATACTTGGTGCAATTCTTCTGCTGCTTTCTTCATTCCCCTCGACGGCAAGTGTGACGGACCGTCACAGGCACGACGGTCCGTCGAGGGTCTTCGTTACCAAATACTTCAACTCTTGGAATCTGGGTACTGGGATCACTTCTCTGATCTTCGCGACGAACCTGCAGGACGGACCATCATATCCATGACGGACCGTCACAAGCTTCGTAATCCCACACATGGTCAGACTTCCTCATCTTCCCTCAGCAGCTTCTCTACGCTGCCACCTACGGACCGTCACAAGCACGACGGACCGTCACAAGCACGACGGACCGTCATAAGCTCCGTAGGTGGTCTCTTCTGCATTTTTCGCTCAAAATCTCCGCATTCAGCTTTAGACAGATTTCCTGCAAAACAAAGAAAAACTTATATCAAAATTAGCACAAAAAGGCTTTCGGACACAATAAAATTAAGGAAAAGGTATTAATTATACCGTGAAACCACGGTATATCAACTACAAGGCTACTTCCAGAAGTATATACTCGTTACAGAATCTCAAGTGTCAAAGTGCAGATTTCATTTAGTAAAAAAAAAAGGGACGTGATATATCTAAAACTTTGTATATGTTGGGTTTTCTTGGCTTCGACACTTACCTTCTTATTATTAAAAGGGGAGTCTTAATTAAGGAGTTAAAGCCACTTGACTGTAAGTAGAGGAGGTATGTAGAAGAATTTCCACATATATAGGCGTAAGACTCTGATTAGAGATTATATAGAAGCACCTGTTGACACCCAATTTTGACACTCTATGATAGGAATTAACTTTCGCGCTTCTTAAATTTTAAATGATTTAAAATAATTGACTTTACAAAATTCAAAGTATTTATAAAGTTATTTTAAATGGTTTAGTCACTTGTTACGATTTTTAAATAATATGTATGTTTTATATAATTTTGATATATAATTGGTATATTTTTATAAACATTTAGAAAATCGTCTAAAAAAAGATTTTATTTTTATATAGATATTTTGTTAAAATTATTGTTATAATTTTAAGTTATTTAGTTTATAATTAAGTTAATTATTTTATTTCGTTAAGTTTAAGAGACTCGTTAATTAATCTTAGTTAAATTTGTTTTAGCTTTTGGCCGAATTTACCTATTGATTTCAAATCGGCTAAGTTTTCAACCTCAATTAGTTATATGTTCAATTGCAAATATAGCCTTCCCCTTTTAGCTTGAGTTCCGATTGTTTAAGACCATTTTTGGGACTTATATCAACCCTTCCTGCGCAGCCCATTAAAAAATTTTTCCTCAAAACCCAGGTTCATTCTCAATTTTCAGTTCAACATTTCAGCAGTCCAATTTCTCCCTCAACCGATCCATTTCCTTTTCCACATAACCCACTCCATTTCTGTTAATCAAAAGAAACCCAGAAAATTCTCCAACATGACAAACGTCTCTTCAAGCATCGTTAAGGCACTTCAACAACATCAAGCGACGAACTAACGGAAAGCAACACAGAGCGTCAATCGGCAGACACGTAAAACATACTCAGTACTATTTTTGTTGATCATCTTGTATTCCAAACATACATAGAACAATAATTTGAACATCTTTGTAAGACAACAAAGTTTAAGAACATTTTCACAACTAGAAAATTAAAAATAATAGTGAAACTAGAATCAATAACAGATTTTAAAAAAATATACGAAATATTTTTCTTAAAAAAAATTGTTGTTAATATGTGTCTAAAGAATCTTACTGATTCTAACAAACTTTGAAGAAATACGAAGTTACTAAGTTTAATGAACCAGTGAAGAACAAAAGAATAGAAGAACTGAAATTAATTCACAAATCTAAAAAATTTGTAAAACATGTACCAGAATCTGGAAATTTTTTAATAGGAAAAAGATCAAGTCCACTGAACTCACAGTGTCCCCTTAAGGAAATTATTCCCCTCTAGTATCTAAGGTTTGATTTAGAATATGACCTCTCGGGGTAAAATGATCTCAATCACTAGAGTATAGATACCAAAATCTCCGGTGTCAGCGAATCACTCAACGACAGTAAAGTACACTTAAAATACTAGATTTAGTAGTTGAAGAAGAAGTCCATGAATTCTATATTAAAATGAGAGGAAATCCCTCAATTTATAGAAAACAAAGGGTAGTGCGAAAATGTTCTTATTGTGCCTTACTGGAAAGGTCACGAACCTTTGGAAAAGTCACAATCTTTCAGAAAGGTCATCACCTTTCATATCACAACTTTTCATAAAAGTTGCAACTTTTCATAAAAGTCATAACATTTCATAAAACTCGCAACATTTTATAAAAGTCATAATTCTTCGTAAAAGTCGCAACTCTTGATTTTCTATTTATAACTTTTTAAAACCGAGCAATTTTCTCGTCATCTTGTTCCTTTCCCTTGACAAAACAGTACACCTAGGACTGTTCCAGCCTTTTCCAGCAGCAGAATCACCTTGCTCGCGTGGATTGCCGCCACATCGAGTTCAAGGACACCCAATTTAATCCTAAGCGTCCACCTCTCCTCATATCCGTTGAAATTGTGGAATTTGGGGGATATTCAACTTGGTTTGAGATAGAAATTAGGATGGTGGAATTTAAAATGGGGGAGTGGGCCTTGTTCTTATCCGGGTTTTCCAGCCCTTTTCTCCTTAATTTCCGACCCTAATTTTCTTTTATAAATAGTTCGCCCTTTTTCTTTGTTAGGGGGAAGAGGGGAAAAGTTGGAAACAAAGTTGGAAAAATTAAAGGGAGACAGGGAGAAAGAAATAAAGAAAGAGTTGTTAGTTTACGTGAAGGAGATAGTATTCGGACAAATTTTTGATTTGTTCGCTTAGGCTATCCAAGTTTTCCGTTGAAGTCTCTCTCTTATGTGGTTGGAAGAAGTCTCCTGCCGGCTCGCTCGTTTCTCAGTTCGCTGCTCCCATAAAGGTCAACTTCACTTTGATCTTAACTCATTTTAGTTTGTGTTGGTTTGTGAGCTTAAGGTCTCTGTTGACCCTCCTTTTATTCGTTCGAATGCTTTACTCTTTTTCAAGGGTTCATTGCTGCTGTTTGAACAAAAGAATTTTGTGTAATGTATTGGTATTTAGTTAACTAAAACATGGAGCGTGTCGCTTTTGTGTGATCTATGCTTGAAGCTTCTTTTTATTAGGAATTTGTTTTTTCCTGTTGATTTTAGTGTTTAATATTTTGTTTCCATGGTTTTCTTCTCATTTATTGTATGTCGGTCATGATGTCTGGATATTGATTTTTTGTAGTTAGTTTGATCATCAAGTTGGTTTTTCTCTATTTTTCGAGTATAGTAGTTAATAGCTTTAAGCCCTTTTCCACGAGTTTATTGAAAGTGTCGACTCAGTTAAGATTGTTCTTAATTTATTTTTAAGTAAGTTATGAGTCTACTAGTTCCCATTTTCGTGGGATTTTCTGCGATATCTTTATTAATTTTTTTCTAACCCCCTAGTTCATTAAAAGTCGAAATAGTTGGGTCATATAGTCATTAGATTCAAGTGTATATTTTTTTTAAGTATGTTCTGTTGTGTGCAAAACTTTATTATTATCATTGAATTCTTAGTTCCCTTTTCCTACATCTAATCGCTTGTTTATAAATTTGGAATAGGAGTTATCGATTTTCTGTATGCTTTCGTTCATAACCTGCCGTAATCAGCAGTAACAGCAGCTCAAAAAGCTGAAATGTAAAGAGCGAAATTGAGTTAAAACCCCTAAGGAAAGGGTCCTTGTCGGCCGTCGCTTACTGACGAGGGAAACTCTTCGAGCGGATCAAGCTCTTCTTTTCTTCTTTTAATACGATATACAAAAGTAGTAAGCAGTTGTATTGGAAAAGTTCCCCGATTCAGGTTGGCCGGTGGGGAAGAGATTCACATAGAGACTGTTGTTATTTGGGAATCTTTTTCTATGTTAGCTAGTTCTCACTCCAAGGCATATTGATCTGGATACCTTGGACAGGTCTTATAGAAGTAGATAGCTTGGCTGGTATATTCATATCTCATGGGGAGGATAGAGGGATATGGAAAAAGAATTGTAGTGACACTCCTTTCTTTCTCCCTATATCAACCATTTCATTTGCCACAAACACTACATCCAGAAACTGTCTACCCTTCACCAAAGCACTCTACAAAGTGAATACAATCTTGTGTAACAAATTCTTGAGTTATATTATAAAAAATGCACATTAGGGATGATATTATAGATGTAACACACCGAAAATTCAAACTCAAACTAGACTTAGAAAAGAATTTGTTCAGGCTGGTGCGATGAAAGAAATCTTTTGTTCACTGACTTATTAACAAACAATAGGTGGGTTTGTAGAACCATGCTCTGAAAAAGTGTTCTCACGTCTAAGTTTCAGAGACCAAACTACGGCTCATACAAACATCTATGGTTCCTAGAAGTTCCTCGTACAACCCACGTCTTGAAACAACCCCAGTAAACTTCATATGATTGATAAGGATGGTCCATCAAACTTCATAAAGTCCATATAAAGGACCCGTAGATCCCTAATTTAGAGATTTAGAAGCCCAACATATTTTCTACTAGAGGGTTTACTGTTTGTAGGCTTTTGTGCGGAGTGTAAATGACCTTCCATAGATGACTTGTGTTAGTGTTAAGAAAGGTTAATTTTAGTCTTTTCCAACTCTTTCTATGCTAACCCCTATGTTTATAGACCTAATTAAGGTCACAAGAAACACCTAGCACAATGTTGAGTTAAAAATCTCCTTACCAGTTAACTTTTGAGATAAGATTATACTTATGTCAATTTTAAATGATTATATCTCTCATCATATAATAAATCAGGTGGCCCATGATTTATAGAATTAAAAGAATGCGGCCTCTTTATACCTACACTAAGTTTGCCTAATTTAGAGTCCAGAGTAAAAAGTTATGCTCATTTTGGTGAAGCCCTTATCAGGAAGTCGATATTCTACTATTGGACCTACTTCAAGCAACTTCCTACATGTGTTCCTAGGTTATTTTGGTCATTTCCCAAGCGTTCTTACCTCATTCTATGTTTTTTCGAATGTTTTAGCTGAGTATATAATTGACCTAAGAATTTTCCTCTCAAAACCATCAATTTAAACATTCAAGTATTTAGAAATCCTCTTAAAACTCACCTAAGGTTTCTCTGCTCCATCAATAACCCTAAAATATTCAAGTAAAAAATTCAAGATACATAGAGAAAATTCCCATACAAGGTGTTTTGAAGTTATTCCACTCTAAGAACTTCATAAAAGTTTTTTTTTAATCTCAAAATCAAGCCTCAAAATTCTAAGCTCAAAGATTTTGTACCAGAAATCGAATGTTCTTCCTCAAGTTCAAGATAAATGTAGTCTCCTCTAAAAGTTTTCATTCTAATAGCTTCATAAATAGGTATTTAAGTCTATCAACATGTTGGACTAGTTCATTCTCACGCTCTACATATGTCTAAATTCAGTAAAAGAGTAATTTAGGATTTTACTATTCTTGAGACAAATTATATTGTTGAATTATGAGTTCATAATTCCTAATTATTTAGTTATATATCATTGTATTGATATCCGTTATGTTATTTTTTCATGTCTATATTTCTTTATAAACCCTATTGTTGAGTTAAATTTGAGAATCTTTTCAAAATAAATGTTTTGTCTATCAATTGATTTATAAGGAGAGAAAAAGACGAGTTTTGGAAAAGAGTTTTCAAATATGAATTGATTAAGAGTATAAGAGAACTAAGTATTCCCAAAGGTATCACCTTTTACAAAAGAGAACTTTTCATTTCAAAATGAGTTAATGAGTTCAAAGGTATTTCAAAATAGTTACTCGTAATTCCACAATTTGGACTCATTTAGGAATTTATTTTAATAGATTTAGTGTACTTAAATGATAATTTTGTGCCAATTGCTGATGTTAATCTTTGATTTTTAGGTATTTGGATAGAGGAGCAAAGAATGGAAACTAATGAGCAAAAAGGAATAAGATTTGTTGATCTCCTAAACCATTGGATGAGTTGCCGAATGACCATGATCTTGCCTAAAGTTCTAGTGTGCCTAACCCTAAAGGATAAAATCAAGTTGGTGTGTTGCTATACGGTTTTGCAATGTAGTGTTGGATCGAAAAAAGTTACATAACTTGTGGATGCTAAAGGCCATAGCAAAAAGGCGATGGCATTGACCAAAGGGCGGATCACCAAGTGGATCGGTAATCCCACTTACTGCACCGAATGGTCCTTCGCAGCAGTTTTGTGGCGACTATAAATACATTTTTAAATATATATTTTGAATCTAGTTTCTTATCAATCAGTTTTCATAGTTTCATAGTTTAGAAATGAGAGTACTGAGACAATATTTTTCTTAGCTTTGAAGATTTGAAGTTTTCTATTTTTGAGAAATTCGAAGTGGGTCTCTGAGAATCTTTAATTTGGATCTTTGTAAATATGAAATTAATGTTACCCAGTTGATGAGAAAACACAATTTGGTAACAATTTCTATCATTTTTAAGGATTGTAGTTGCAAAAGCCGTCATAATTTCATGCTTTTAGCTTGCTCGGGAGAAGGTTTTAAAACCAAGATTATTGAATTAATGATATGTGGGTATTTGGTTGTCATGAGTTTAGCTCGAGAGAGTGAATTCTAAACCTTTTTGCATACATTCAGCTTAAAAGAGTTAATGGACTAACGTGTATGTTGTTCTTAATTGATTGCTTGTTGGTGTTCGAAGAAAACCCAACTTTATTTGGGGTAAATTGTTCGACAGAAAGTTTATACCCATTAAAGTCTAGCTTATTCACCTATTTAAACTATTTGTTGCAATTATCCATTTGTCTAAATTAATCCATAATTGAATCATATCCCAATAACCCGTCTCAATATTGTTACTTTTGTATTACTTTCTTATGTAGTTGATAATTACAATCAAAGCCTTTGTTATTTGACACCTGTGTCACCCTTAATTAAAATCATATTTTTATTCGTGAATGTATATTCCTATTGTTGACTTGAATATATTTGCACTTGTCTATTGATTATCAAACACGTACCACTCTCTGTGGGATTCAACTCAACTAACTTAGTTGGGTTATATTACTGACTAATGATCGTTGACACTTAATATTTGATAAAGTGTCCTGATACGTGCAATCAAAATGGCATCGCTGCTGGGAATGCTGTTGTTTCGGAATTTTCAGCTAAATTGAATTTTGTTCAACTTAGTTATAGTTGATAAAACATCTCGTAACTCGTAATAGACAAGAATAAGCTAATAAACTAAAATTTATCATTTTATGAAAGGATAATAAAATCTGAAAAATTTCCTTAAGTTTAAGAAGTGAGTTTTGGTCAATTTCAAAGGGCTATAACTTCCAGCCCAGATGAGTTAGAGGTACTTCTTGTTATGGTTGGAAAACCCAACAGTGCCAAGTTTGCACGATTTTGATATGGAATGAGTGAGATATGCCTTCCGAAAGTTGGGCTGTTGACGTAAAGAAAGTCCAATCTGGATTTAAGTAAAGACAAACTAGTCTTCACCCATTAATTTCATATTTCGTTTTAGGGACTTATTTCGGGTAAAAATAAGTTGTAGTTCATATTAGAAAATTTACTTTATGCTTAGGGCTTGAAGAAGAGAAAAGAGAAAAAGGAAAAGGGAGAATGATCAAGAATTCATCAAGAACGCCAAGATCTTCAAGTGTAATTCATCTGGGTGATCCCTACTAAGGAATGTGAGATATTTTCATCTTGGGTTAGTTCACCTACACAACAACTTGTTTAATTCAATGATTTTGAGTAGATTGAATGATGAAAATTGAATTTCTTGAAGAATGATTGTTGAATTCTTGTGGTTTGAGATGTTGCATGTCTAGTAAGGATCTGATTCATGTTTTAAGGTTTTTTTTCTGAGTAGAATCTATTGGGTATTGAAGGTATTAGTGATCCTAAGTGTTTGGAGAGAGAACCATGGACGTTTAGAGGGTTTAGATATGTAAAACAGAGAAGAAAAGTCAAAACGCTTTTCGTAGAGCCCTGGATGCCACGCCTCCGATAGCCACACATGATAGTCTTTGTCCGTCAGACCTTGGGGTGACGCGCCAGCCAAAGCACCCCAACTTGTCCTATGAAGTTTGGGGTCTGGCGCCCCCGCTTCTCATAGTGCCAATGACGCCTAGACACCCTATTCATTTCCCATCTTTCCGCACTAGTTCCTAAGTGATGTACCCTTTTTTCCTAGTCGATTAGAACACTCTGAGGTAAATATAAACATCATAAAATCATTCCTAAATATGAGATCATGAAACTTGAATCCATAATACTATTCAACTAAAGTTATTATCAAAGTCAAATAAGTTAAGAGTCAAGTATAAAAGTTAAGAAGTAAGTCAAAGCAAGTTTTAAGAAATTCCCAAGAGTCTTAAACAAACATGTTAACTTTGTTTTATGTTTCAAGTTACAAGTTAAGCAAAGAGTAGAGAGTTGAGTTCAATTCTCAAAAGTTATAAGGGAACTAAATATTCCTTAAGAGTTAAGCTGCAAGTTAAGGAAAGAGTAAAGAGTTGAGTTTATTTCTCAAAAGTTATAAGGAAACTAAGTATTCCCTAAGAGTTACAAACATTTTCACATCTTGAGCAAGAAAGGAAGCTAGTTTTCCAACAGAGCCTTTTGCTAGTTTTAGTAAGAAAGAAACTATGATTTCCAAGAGAGCTTTTAAAGCTAAGTTTGAGAAATTATCTCAAACTAGAGAAGAAGTTGCTTTAGAAACATATGAGCTAAGTATTTTGGGAGTAGTATTGAGCACTGACACGGGGACACGAGTTCATATAAACTCAAGTCTCATAAACCATGTAGCCAACATGGACAGAAGAAGGGTCATACTTTTTAGATGATTCTTTAATGATTTTAAGTAGACTAGTGGATCAAGTTAGTAGTTCAGGTTCTATAATGACGACAAGATATAGGACGACTTTCTTGCAAAGTGTGGTAAGACGTACCATCGCTTAGGCTAATAATGATGGTTGTCGGTTAGAGAATCTCTTGCAAAAACTATATTTCTTTCATATATAAGTAAATTTGAGCTTGTTATTGCATTTTTAACGAACTAAGTTGTTTTACTGTTTACATAACTTTATATATATCGCATGTGTTTTCATTGCTTTATTTTTAAGTTCAGTAATTCATGAGTTGAAGAGAGCCAAGGTAAGTTCTTTCTTATTCTTATCAAGCTTAACTTATTGTTTATCATTCCAACTCACATACTTGTACATTTAATGTACTGATGTGAAATGGCCTTCACTTATGATGCAGATGCAGGTAACCAGGAGCAGCATCCAACGCCTCATTGGTCCAGTTTGAGCACTCAGAGTCCCTTGCATTCTGGAGGACTCTTTTATTGCTTTCGAGTCTTTTCATTTACAGAATGTTGTGAAATTTTTCCAAACATTCATATTAGTATTTTAGAGGTTTCATAGACGGATAGCCAATCAGATAATAAGTTTTGAGTCTCTATTATCTCGCATTTCAGGTATTTTATTTTGAGACTTAAATGCCATTTTGGCCAGGACATTTATTTTAAAATTATCCTTGTGAGAACGTTTCTTGTTTAGTATTGAGTTAAGTTTCCGCTGAGTTACATAAGTTAGGCCAAGGGTTTGCTAAAATCCAACAATGGTCATTGGGTGTCAGCCACATATAGGGTGTAGTCTCAAGTCGTGACAAACTTTGTAACCAGAGCAAAGAGTTCAAGTGTCTTAGGGAGTCTATGAAGCCATGTTTGTAGAGTCTTAGTTATCAGTGTGAAGTGCGCCAAATCTATGATTAGGAAGCTACATATTTAGAAACTTCTCACTTCTTTCATATTCCCTTTTCGTGTGTTATGTTTATCTCTAAAAGTCTCTCTCTAATTTGTGCATGCACATGTTTCAGATAACTATGCCTCCACGAAGAGAAGCATGAGGTATGCCTACTAGGATAAATGTTGAAGGTGGTATGCCTACTAGGATAAATGTTGAACCTTAGGAACAAGAGTTACCCAATGCACTGGAAGTGCAACCTCAAGGGGAAGTTACCAACACTGAGTTTTGTTAGACTATTAAGATGCTGAGTCAGCCTGTTACTAACCAGGTTGGTCAACTAAGGGGAGCTCGACAAGAAAAGGATGATACTTGAGGATTATGGAATTCTTGAGGATAAATCCCCCAAGTTTTTCTGAATCAAGAACTATTGAGGATCCGAAAAACTTTGTTGAAGAGTTGAAGAATGTTTCAATGTGATGCATGTCATTGATGTTGCGAGAGTCGAACTAGCATTATGCCAACTAAAGAATGTGGTTAGGACTTGGTTCGACCAGTGGAAGGAGGGCAGAGATGAGGATGAGCAACACACGAGTTGGGCTTGTTTCGAAGAGACTTTCTTGGGGTGTTTCTTTCCCTAAAAACTGAAAGAGACAAAGGTGTTAGAGTTCCTTACTCTGAAACCAGACTCTTTGAGTGTGCACAAGTACGGGTTGAAGTTCACCCAGCCGTCTCCCTATGCTCCTTAGATGGTTAAGGACATCAGGAGCAGAATGATATTGTTTGTCAGTGGATTGGGTCGTGATTCAAGCAAAGAGAGCAGGGCTGCAATGCTGATAGGTGACATGGATATATCTAGGTTGATGGTTTATGTGCAGCAAGTTAAAGAGGAGATGTTGGGGGGGGGGGGACAGAGAGGAGTACAAGAACAAGAAATCCATGAGTGAGAATGAGTCTGGGCAGTAGAAGGGTGGTTCAAATCGGCCTCAGGTTCTGAAACAAAAAGAGCGTGCACCATCATCTGCTAGTGCACCTGTGCCCAGAAACATAGGTAAGTATAATGACCAAAATTTGCAGAACTTCAAGGGTAGACCAGCCAGCACAGTCCCAAGGTAGTGTGGCACAAGGAGATAATTGGGCTCCTACATGTGGATGGTGTGGTATAAACCACGCCGACAAGTGTCATCATGTCTACTCGGGTTATTTCACGTGTGGTCAAAAGGGTCACTTCTTGAAATATTGTCCTAATAATAAGAAAGGTGGTGGAAATGCGGGAAACAAAGGAAAATCTTCATCAGTTATTCCACCAGACAGAGCTGCACCTAGAGGAGCCATTTCTGGTGTTGGTGGAGGGGCAAACCACCTCTATGCAATCACTAGCCGCCAAGAGCAAGAGAACTTGCCAGATTCTGTCACGGGTATGATCAAAGTCTTTACTTTTGATTTTTATGCTTTGTTAGTCCCAGGAACAAGTTTATATTTTGTAACTCCTCATGTTTCAAATCAGTTTGAGATTCTTCCAGAGAAACTTTTTGAACCTTTCTGTGTTTCTACACTTGTTAAAGAGTCTATTGTAGCGGAAATAGTCTATCTTGATTGCCCAATTTATATCAATCACAAGAACACCATGGCTAACCTAGTTGAGTTATACATGGTGGATTTTGATGTCATTCTAGGTATGGATCGACTTTATTCCTGTTATGCGTCAGTAGACTGTAGAACTTGATTTGTCAAGTTTCAATTTCCTAATGAGCGAGTTATAGAGTGGAGTTGTAGTTCAGCAGTGCCTAAGGGTCACTTCATTTCATACCTTAAGGAGAGAAAGTTAGTTTCAAAGGATTGTAACTATCACTTAGATTGAGTTAATAATCAAGTGTTGAGGTACCTTTCCTTTAGTCAGTTGCTATAGTAAAAGAGCTTCGAGAAGTCATTCCTGATGATCTACCCAGAGTTCCTCATAAGAGAGAAATAAAATTCGACACAAATATTATTCCTTATACTCGTCCTATGTCTATTTCGCCATATAGAATGGCACAAGGAGAGTTAAAAGAGGTGAAAAAACAATTGAAAGAACTGTTAGATAAGGCTTTATTCGACCAAGTGTCTCACCTTGGGGCGCTCCGGTCTTGTTTGTAAGAAAGAAAGATGGTATCTTAATATTTTTATAGACTACCACTAATTTAATAAGTTTAGCGTCAAGAATAAGTATCCTCTTCAAAGGATAGGTGATCGTTTTGATCAACTTCAAGGTTCCACCTATTTTTTCACAAATTGATCTCAAATTTGGCTACCATCAGTTGAAAGTTAGAAATGTCACATTTTGAAGACAACTTTCAAAACCAATTTTGGGCATTATGAGTTTTTGGTCATGTCTTTTGGGTTGATCAATACACCAAAAACGTTTATGGATCTTATGAACCGAGTCTTCAAGACTTATTTAGATATGTTTGTTATCGTCTTCATTGATTACAAAATAATCTATTCAAGAAGTGAAGAAGATCATGCTAGTCACTTGAGAATAGTCCTTCAGACTTTGAAAGATTAGGAGTTGCATGCCAATTTCTCTAAGTATGAGTTTTGGCTTAAGTCTATAGCATTCTTGGGCCACATAGTTTCTGATGATGAGATTAGGGTTGATACGTAAAAGATAGAAGTAGTTCAGAGTTGGACTAGACCCATGTCTCCTACTAATATTAGAAGTTTGTTGGCTTTGGTTGGATATTATAGAAGGTTTGTTGAGGGTTTACGTATATCCCATCTCCCTTGACTAAGTTGACTTAGAAGACAGTTAAATTTCAGTTATCTAAAGCTTGTGAGAAAAGATTTCAGGAATTGAAAACGAGGTTGACTAGTGCCCCGATTTTGACCTTACCAAAGGGTACTTAAGGTTTTGTGGTGTATCATGATTCTTTTAGATGTAGGTCGGGCTGTGTTCTAATGCAGAATGGAAAAGTTATAACTTGTGCCTCCATACAGTTGAAGGTTCATGAGAAGAATTATCCAACCCATGACTTAGAGTTGGATGTTGTAGTATTCGCCATGAAGATATGAAGTCACTACTTCGATGGTAATCATGTAGATATATTTACTGATCACAAGAGCCTGCAATATGTGTTCACCCAGAAAGAGCTCAATCTTAGAAAAATAAGGTGGTTAGAACTACTCAAGGATTATGACATGAGTATTCTTTACCACCCAGGTAAGGCTAATGTTGTTGTTGATGCTTTAAGCAGGTTATCCACAAGGAGTACCACCCATGTTAAGGAAGAAAAGAGGGAGTTAGTCAAATATGTGCACAGGCTTGCACGCTTGAGAGTCAGAGTTATGGATTCTAGAAAAGGAGGAATAATAGTGACTTATGAGGCTGGATCATCAATAGTGTCATAGGTGAAAGAAAATCAAGACCAGGACTTCATTTTTCTTGATATGAAGGTGAATGTTCACAAGAAAAGAGTATTGGCTTTAGAACAAGGGGGAGATGGTATGCTAAAGTATCAAGGTAGATTGTGTGTACCTAGGATGGATGGACTCCAAGAGAGGATCATGGAGGAGTCTCATAGCTCCAGATATTCCATTCATCCGGGTTCCACCAAAATGTACCGCGATTTGAGAGAAGTATATTGCTGGGAAGGTATGGAGAAGGACATTGCTGAGTTTGTTGCCAAGTGCCTGAACTGCCAGCAAGTGAAAGTGGAACACTAAAGGCCTGGAGTGTTGGCTAAGAATATAGAATTTCCGGATTGGAAGTGGGAGATGATTAATATGGACTTCATCACAGGCTTGCCAAGGTCCTGCAAGTAGCATGATTTTATTTGGGTAATTGTCGATCGAATGACAAAATCAACCCACTTCTTGAAGGTAAAGACCACTTATTCGGTGGAGGATTATGCAAAGTTGTACATTCAAGAAGTTGTAAGACTTCATGGAGTTATGGTATCCATTATTTTAGATAGAGGCTCCCAATTTACTGCTCAGTTCTGGAAGTCTTTCTAGAAAGGTTTAGGTCCAAAGGTGAACTTAAGCACTGATTTTCATCCTTAGACGGATGGACAAGTAGAGCGTACTATACATATCTTAGAAGACATGTTGAGATCTTGTTTGATCGATTTCAAGGGGAATTAGGATAATCACCTACCTCTCATTGAGTTTGCTTACAACAACTACCATTTGAGCATCCAAATGGCTCCATATGAAGCTTTTTATGGGAGAAGATGTAGAATTCCTATTGGGTGGTTTGAGGTTGGTAAGAAGGGTTGATAGGAACAGATCTAGTTTACCAAGCCATGGAGAAAGGAAAGACGATTTAAGAGAAACTAAGACAACACAAAGTCGTCAAAAGTCCTACACATATGTGAGGAGAAGGCCATTGGAGTTTGAAGTGGATGACTGGGTGTATTTAAAAGTTTCACCCATGAAAGGTGGTGTAAGGTTTGGTAAGAAGGGAAAGCTTAGTCCCCGGGTATATAGGACCTTATAGAATATCCAAGAGAATTACCAATGTAGCTTATAAGTTGGAGCTACCACAAGATTTTGCAGCGATTCATCCGGTAAATCATATATCCATGTTAAGTGAATGGGTGATCCTTCATTAATTGTACCAACTGAAAATGGTGGAATTTAGGATAACTAATCTTATGAAGAGATTCAGCTTTAGTTTTTAGATCGCCAAGTTTGCAAGTTGAAAATAAAGGAGGTTGGGTAAATCAAGGTTCTTTGGATGAACCAATTTGTTGAAGAAGCAACTTGGGAAGTTAAAGAGGATATGAAAAAGAGGTATCCATATATCTTTGAATTTGGAGAGATTGCAGATCAAGGTACTAATTCTTTTTTTAGTATTTTACAAACTATAAGTAAGCATGATTATTGTTAATTGTTTTGGGTTGTAGGGTGTTAAACTTGATGTTACCATTCATAGCATAGTGAAAGGAATATCATTCGAGGACTAATTTTCCCAAGGGGGATATATGTAACATCTCGTAACTTGTAATAGCGAAGAAATTAGTCAAGAAACTAAAATTTGATCATTTTAGGAAAGAATAGGAAAAATCTAGAAAATTTCTTAAGTTTAAAAATGTGGTTTTTGGTCATTTTCAGACGACCATAACTTCTAGCTCAGGGTGAGTTAGGGTAAGTTCTTTATATAGTTGGAAATACCTTGGGAGATCTTTCCAATAGCGCCCCGTTGACACAATTTTGATATCATATGAGGGAGATATGTCTTTCGATAGTTAGGTTGTTAAAGTGAGAAAAGTCCACTTTTGGATTTTAGTAAGGGAAGACTTGTCCGTTCACCCATCTATTTCCTAATTCATTTTAAGGGTTTATTTTGGGTCAAAATAAGTTGGGATTCAGAATAGAAAGGTTATTTACGCTTAGGGCTTGGAGAAGAGGAAAGAGAAGAACAAAAGACAAAAAAATTCATCAAGAACGCCAACATCCTCGCGTGGAATTCGTCGAGGATGATCCTTATTAAAATATGTGAGATATTTCGTGTTGGATTAATTCATCCACACATCAATCTTGTTTTATTTGTTTACATGATTTGAATGAATTCTTGATAATCTTTTCGAATCTCTTTTTATTGAGTTGATTGAATATCCGTTGATGATAATTTGTAGCTTCCCTGGTTGTTTTTGAGTTAGATATATTGTGTTTTGATACATCTTAAGGTTTTGGGGATTGAATTATGGAGGTTTAGTCCTTTAAGATTAGAAAAAGAGTTGAAAAATTTGTCAGACACTTTGGGCAAGCCAGGCGCATCACGCCTGCAGCGTGCCACAAAGTGGTTTCAGTAAACTGGGTCCTAACGCGGTGCACCACGAGTGCGCCAGAACTATGCCTCAGTCAACAGAGGTTGGTGCGGCGCGCCACTGGTGCGCTCGGATCGGCGTTTTGCACCATGATGTCATAGTTTATCCTTTGTAAGTCCTTCCACAGTAGATTAGCATCTTCTAATGATTCTAATGTCATGAATGAGGATCACCCCTAGAAGTAAGATGACATACTTGATGTCTCCGAAATTTTGTACAAGCCATTAGACATCTTTAATTGCATATATATAAAGAGTAGCACGAAATTAAAACTTTTTATATGAAACATAAAGCGGAAATCATTTCATAAAATGGAAGCCTTTCTAACATATGTCTCGAACACCATCTATGACAACATGAGTACAAATGTCTTCAGATGCAACCCACAAAAGTCTAAACATAGTAAAGAACATAGGGGTGGTGTCCTCGGATGCTATGATGACTCACCAATCTTCACTACTTGAAAGCCTTGGAAACTCTACCCTTCTAAGCAACTCAATCTTCTGAACACCCTACATTGGATTAGAACATAGGCAATCAGTACGAAATGTACCTAGTAGGAAAATTATCGTACCAAACATAAGATATCTCAAACGATAGTCAACAATCGACATAATCATAAGAGATAATAACATGAATATCATAAGCATAATAAACCATCAAGAAATCATACGTAAGTTCAAACTTAAACCATTGTTCTTTTTACTCAAATGAACTACTTCACAAGCCACCTCCAAGTATACTTGTTTAAGGCTAAGGTAGCATCCCATACTACTACCCAAGCTAAGTACCTCTCTTTGGTCAATCTTGATCATAATCCACTCTCATTATTAAGACCTATGTTTTTTATGACAATAAGCACTATGCCCATACATCACCCCAAGGCACAATTTTGCAATGCATGTGAGGCATCCTATTCTACCTTACACACTAAGCATATCTTGAAGTCACCCTACTCTCTTTCATCAACTTTAGGTGTCACTAGTAAACCTACTTCATATTGACAAGGAACTATCATCTTAAGTCAATCATGTCTTGGAAGGCAACTAGCAACTATCCAAGATAAGAATATATCATATAGGGTTATGTCATAGGTAGCTTCAAGTCAAACATGTGCCACGTATTAATGACATCCCATACTACGTCCATACTAAGTACTTCTATAGGCTATCCTATTCCAAGATAGCTTATCTTGAATTCTTGTATATTAAGCTTAATATACTAACATAATATAGCTACTACCATGGAAAACATCGTAACATACAATCCAAGCTAACAAAGGAAGGATACAAAAGTACCAACCTAACCACGATACTAGCTAACATAGGAGAGCATGAATACTCATCCCTAAGCTACCATGAGAATCTTATCTCAATATATTCCATGAAATTCACCTGAATGCAAATCAAGCTACCATTACGAGAGTATAGGCCTTTCCCTTAAAGCTTCCGTGAAATGGTTTTGTCCTAACCAAGTCAAGCTAACATGAAGGAATTTTTGTCATGCTGCTTTAAGATAATCCTAGGAGAATATCGATCATCCATCCTAGGTTGTCTTTCCTACTACTAATGCAAGCTACCATGATCAAGCATCCTTGCAATACAAGATCAATCTAAACATGGGAGAGCTTGATTCCTCCATCCCAAGTTGTCATGAGATTCATCATCTCAAGTTACCATGAGAATTCAACTCAAGCTTCCATGATATTCACCATCTCAAGCTTCCATGAGCAATTCAACTCAAGATTCCATGAGATTCTCCATCTCAAGCTATCACACCTTAGTCTTATCTTACCAAGTCAATCACCCAAGAAGTGACTATTCTATACAACTTCAAGCTATTCTAGTCTATCATGCCTTGATTTATTTTAGGTTCTTAAGTCAACCTAGAATACATCTATGTGAGAGAACTTGCTTTCCCTAACTTGTTCATGTCTAAGTGTATAGGTGAAAGAGAAAAAATCATCACACTCCCCTCATAATGACCTCACCCCAAAAGACCTAACAACAATGACATACAAGCCGTATCAATGCTAACTTAATTCTATTATGATCCATATCAAATTACAAGCCATTTCATTCAATTGATAATTAGAAGGTCTAGTCATACTTGATCACATATGTTCAATTCCAACTTCAGAAGTCATGATCCTCCTTAATCAATTAGGCCTAGTTCAATTCATATCTAGGTGATCCTACTATTATCAATTAGTATTCAAGACAATCAAATTAAGAAGATCAACTTAGAACCTTCAATCTTTCCTCTAATGGTCTAAACCCAACATGATCACCTTCATAATCAAACTTAGAATTCATCAAGTAAGCCACATGAAAACTTCACAAAATCATCATATAATCATAGTTGAATGCTACCCACTAGATTGGGATAACAATCAAACCTTACCCACAATGCAATCACAGCCCTACCTAGGTTAAGGTCTTCTGGATTCATAATTGAGGGGTAACTATAGGCGATCCTTGGATGGAAGAATAAGCTTCACATACATTTTATTAGAGACTTAAACCCAGATTGATTCAATGGTGAATTTATTTCAAGAAGCTGCCTCCTATTTCTCTTCTTCCTTCAATGGTGTTCTCAAGAGAGTTTTACGGAGGAAAAGGTTTTGATTTGGATACTAGAGTCTAAATGACTATTTTATCACTTAAATATACTTTAAATATCTACAAACTCTAAAAATAACCTCCCAATACTTATTTTAAACGTGGGGTAAATTTCCCAATTCACCCCTAGCTTGCCAAGACACCTACAGTAAAGTTACAGGCTCAAACGACAGTTGCAGTCGATGGGCCATCATCTGGTTGATGCACCGTCCTGCACGTACGTATTTTGTGACATAGACTCAAATTTTAGAGGACTTATCTCTCACACATAAATGTGGAGAGACGCCCTCAATCAATGGGGCATTGACGATGCAGGAGGCGCCGTATGGCTAGGCGTGGTTTTGGATTGTCTCGAGTAGTTTTATGAAGTTTGGGTCCTCCTCAAGGACCCTTAGGATGGTCCTTAGGATGGTCCTTAGGTAGTCGTGCTCAAACATTTTGATGCTAAACACGTCCATCTATATGTTAGGAACCTCTCCTATAAATTTGAACCCCAAATAACACGTAAAACACGCAAACACACGCTAGAACACACTAGTACACTTAAAGGCTAACATTCGAACGTCTTTGTCGTTCTTGGATTTTCATGAGTTGAGCAGAGCCAAGGTAAGTTCATCTTGTTCTTTTCAAGTTTTAAGTTCTCATTATCATTCCAACTCGCATACTCGTACATTCAATGTGATGATGCCATTTGGACTGTATCGTCTTATGATGTAGAAACAGGTAACCAGGCTCAGCATTATCCAATGCTTCGTTGATCCAGTTGAGCTTTCGTAGTTAGTGGTGAACTTCCTTGCATTTTATAGGAAACTTTTATTATATTTCTAGTATTTCATTTATAGGATGTTGTAGGGTCTGTCCCAACATCCATCTTAGTATTGTAGAGGTTTCATAGACAGTGACATAGTCAGTTTTTAGTCTCTTCTTTTTGTATTTCAGATTTCTTTGTTATAAGACTTAAGTGCCAGTATGGACAACTTGTTATTTCTTTAAGTTACATCATGGGACTGTTTTAATTGAGTCAAGTCTTCCACTGAGTTAATTTAAGCGAGGACAAGGGTTCGCTCAAGACCAACAATGGTCATTGGGTGCCGACCACGTCCAAGGTGTAGACTCGGGGAGTGAAAGTAAGAACCCAGCCCGCTAGTGATATTGTCCTCCTCGGTTATCTATTTTAGACTTCTTACCTGAGTTGTTCCTTCATGCGCAGTTTGCAAAGTTTCCCATATTGCTTTAGCATCTTGACATGATGATATTCGATTGTATTCATCTGGACCTATTCCGCATATCAAGATCTTTTTTGCTTTAGCATTGTTCTGAATTGCATGTTTATCTGCAACATTCCATTCTTTCCTATCTTTTGGTACTTCAGTGGTTCCATCAATTCCATTCTTCATGGGTATGGTTGGACCGTCCAACACGACTCCCCATAGGTCAGGATTTTCTCCTAGTAAATGATCCATCATGTAATTCTTCCACCATCCATAATACTTTTCATTAAACAGTGGTGGTCGAGTTTGTGAAGATCCTTCCTGTGGTGTAGGTGGTGCAGCCATTGATCCTTTTCAAGAATATTAGTCTTTTAATGAAAAGACCTGCTCTGATGCCAATTGAAGAAACCTTACCCCTAGAACAAGAACCGGGTTCTTGTAATTTTGTCGTAACACAATAAAACAAAGATTTTATCGTGGAAACCTTCCTAACTCAAGGAAGAGAAAAACCACACCGATGTTTTCTATTAATTCAAGATTTACAACTCAGTTAATCAATGAATCTAACTCTAAACTTCTACCCTTTTCGATTAACTATAATTGAAAACTCTCCACTCAACAAGAAGTCAAACTCGCTTCTTGTTTACAAAAGCTCTTAACTCTTGTTAACTCTAACCACCCAAGAAGTCAAACCCACTTCTTGCTTACAATTCTCACAACCTCTCTCCCAAGAAGTCAAACCCACTTCTTGTTACAATTTTCTCAAGACTCAACTCTCAAGAAGTCAAACCCACTTCTTGTTACAAATCTAGGAATTATTACAACTCAATAATAAACCTAGAACAAATCAATAATAACTAATAACCCTAGACTTTAATTGATCAAACTTCAATATCCAATAGTTCTGAGTGGAACAAGTTTTGTGAACCTCGTCCTTATGTTGCTGTGATGAAGGTGAACCTGGTCCTTGCGTTTCTGTGATGAAGGCCTGCGTTTTTTCTCCAGAAAATACTGCTCTCAAGATGATATATTTCATGAATATGCAATACCTATCGTTCTGGCTTTGCTGGAAAAATTCTCTCGATTTTTGTGATTGCAAAGATATTTTTTCCTTCAACTTCTTGATCCTTTTATAGATTTGATTTGCCTTCAACTTCTACAAGGAAAGGAATTACAAATCCTTTTCCTTCTTGAACTTGTCTATATTTACTTCTTTCCTTATTTGACTTGAATTGTGATTTCTTTATTTCTTTCCTTCTTTGGCTTTGATTGCTACTTTTTTATTTCTTTCCTTCTTTGACTTGAATTGCTTCTTTTTTATTTCTTTCCTTCTTTGGCTTGGATTGCTACTTTTTTATTTCTTTCCTTCTTTGACTTGAATTGCTACTTTTTTATTTCTTCCTTCTTTATTTATTTCCATATTTGTTTCGGTCTTTTCCTTCTTTACAATTCTGCACTTTTTCTTCTTTGCCTCAATACTTTCTCTTCTTCGCCGCAATCTCTCGTAATTGTACACATACGACATCATGCCTTCACTTTATCAATCATCAAAACTACTTTATTTGTTCTCCTTCTTCCCAACATTTTCTCCCTTTTTGATGATGATAACCAATGATTTGTTACACATCAAGACTCTTTGTTAGTGTTCAAAACTTCAATTCTTTGTCATCCATCAAAACTACAAACTTCATATTTTCTCATTCCCCAACAATTCAGATACTTAAGTTAAATAGTAGTTAATTGGAAGATTATGTGGTCGTTGGTGAGAGGGATAAAAATAAATAGCGATGGAATTAATATTTTGTGTCTGTTTGGTTATTATGTTTGGGATAACTTGTCCCACCATTAATACCACAATAATGAAATAAGTTATCCCATATATGCACTTGATCTCTATAACATTACTTAATTATTGAATGATTTATCGTTTAATAATTATCTTAAATATACAAGTTATTATTAAGAATGATCAGTATATGTCCAGGGGCATAGCCTATCATGTCAAGGCAAGCACCCGTCATCGAAAAAATATATATCATATATATAAATAAAATAATATTTTAAATGGTTAAATAAGAAGTTTTGGACACACTTAAAACAACGAATGTTCTTAGCCCATTAAATTTTTGCACTTAGACAAAGGTTAGGTGAACACCATCTAGCAATAATGTAAAACTAATATTATATGTTAAAATAATCTTAAATAGAGACCTACAACTTAAAATTTCAAGGAAAAAAAGTTTAATAGCCAATTAAATTTTTAATCCAATTGGCTTTTGATTCTTTTTATTTTCATTAAGTTCTAAACTAATTATTTAGTTTAAAATCGATCAAAAAGTCCAATGTTTTTTCTATAAAACAATTAAAAGTAAAAAAGGCTTCATATAAACTTTCTTTTAAAAACCCTAATTTGATTATACTCTTTAATTTTGACATGTTGGTGAAATCTTTAAGTATAAATGTGATTTCATTCTAAATCAAATTTTTTGTCGATTAATTTTTTATTAAATAAACATGAATCCAAGCTAAATATTATGTAGTTTAATTTTAAAAATTTTGGTATATTTTTTAATAGTTATTATTTATGTTACATAGTTCGATTTACATAATTTTATAGCACTCATTCGTTAAATTTCTTTTTATCTATACAATTCTTAGACATCCTTTATTAAAATTTTTGCTCTGCCACTGTATAATATGTGAAGTAAATTCAACTTATTTATGCATATCTATAAACAAGGGTTAGCGCCCCAAAGCTAAGAAATATGGTTTAGGTTAATGTTTGTAACCAGAGGTGGAACTACAAGTCAGTAAGGGTGGTCAACCCATTGCCATAAAATTAAACGATGTATATGGGCAAAACATTCTTTATTATTTGAATATATAGATAAATGAACTCACTTTAACACAATGAGTGGTGTTGGTCCAGCAGTAAGCTTGCTCAGTTGAGTGTTTTAGGTCCAGAGTTTGTTTCTTGTTGTAGCGCACATTTGTTTTTCAGAAAAAAGAAGAAGCAAAGGAACAAGAACTGTCTCTATCTTTCTATTTCTAGTCTTGAATTAATAATACTAAGAAATTACATTCAAAGATATACTTAAAGTTGACTTTTCCCTTTTATTCTTTTGATTATTTCTAAATTATTTTGTAAAATAGTTAAGAATTTATTCTTTTGATTATTTCTAAATTATTTTGTAAAATAATTAAGAATTTCAATAAAAGAAAAGGTAAATATTGAAAAGCCTCTCAACAATTCTCTTGATCTATGAAAAAAATCATGACAAAACTCCCAACAATTCATTTGATATGAACAAAAGAGAGTATTTAATTAGCTGCTTATCAAATTATTTTTCCTAATTTTTATTTGTTAGTTTTGATTCTGGCTTAAGTCATCTGCGGTAATTTCAAGTTGTTCGCCAAAAATTCACTTGGAACCTCAACTAGGACTCGTATCTATTGAGCACCTAAATTGTTCAAAACATATACCTATTAAACACAAAATGCTGATGTGACAAAATAAATGTAACTAATTGTTGTACTATTGTGCGCCTGAAAGGACTTTTTTTTGAAAATTTTTAAAAATATATTAGTGTTTATCTTTTGACACTTTACATGTTTCAATTAAATAACCAAAAACTCATTCAATTAAACATTTATCTCTTCATTTATAAAAGAAAATAAGCCCACACCCATGTACAAGTCCTCCTCTTCTTCTTCAACCCACCATTTTAAAGACTTCAAATTCTCTGCCTTTTGTTTTGTTCTTTTTATTTTTATTTTCTTCATTTTTCGTTATAAACAAACTAATTGAATATTCAAGAAGAAGAAAAAGAATCGGACCAGTTAGCCGACATTCATGCATCTATATTTTCAATAACTCGATGAAGTAACCATCACCATTCATTAAACTTGTTAAAAATGATATTTTTTTAAATTTCTTTTCATCGTCGATTTTAAAATAATTTATCCACATTGATTATTTTCACAAAAATCTCATTGATCACATGAAGAATAGATACTATGGGTGACAGGGGAAGAAAAAAAAAGTAAAAGATTAGGATGGTATATTGGGGTGGGAGATATTTTTTTTGTTATCGTTGAGGAATCGGTAGAGGGACAGGGAAGAAAACAACGAAGTAAGGGCAATGAGTTAGGTTTTGGGGGGGGGGAGAAATTTTCATTTTTATTCTTTTTTCAATACATATTTTCTAGATTATTAAAGGCTGAAAATAATTTTTCATTTTTTAAAATTAAAAATTTGGACATGTCATAATTGTATTTGTGATTTTTTCATGTGTGAATTACACAAAGTATTTTTAAAACTAGTTGTCATTTACCTAAGTCTATGATATCAAGTTTGTCACGCTCCAAAATTGGCCCAAGACAAAGTCACGAGACCTAGGATCACGAGTGATCACAAGCTAACCCTGAGCTAACATATCATAATACAACGAAAAATCTATGAGAAGATAAATTGAATTAATAAATATTGTGTGGAAGATAATCACGAGATTATCTGAATAATTATAAGGAATACCCATACATTAAATCTGAATATATGAAAACTGAGAGTTTAACAACAACTGAAAAGTCAAACTCAAACATTAAAACTTAATCTAACTATGTTTCAAAATAACCTCTAACTAACTAGAAGTGCTGGGACATGCCCTAACTAAATCTAGAAAAACTGAAACTAAAGCTAAAAGCAAAGGAGGATAATCATGTCACTCGTCCTCAAAGAATGAGGACTCACACTGATGCTGCTGAACTGAAGATCAGGAACCGATCTGTCCGTGATCGGAAAGCTGAGAACCTGAACCTACATCATGAGAAATGTAGCGTAGAGTATGCATCAGTACTTGAAGGTAGTGAGCATGCTTGATAGAATAAAACTGAACAATAAACATAACTGAACCAAAGTATAAATACTGAACAATGATATAAGATGACCATGGTGAAGATATAAAGCTACAATGAATATGAATTGAACTGAATGCAATGACCGAGCTTACAACATGTCTAAACTAAAATCGGATCTATAACTGATGATATGGTCAATACAATATAATTTGATTGGACTATGAAAGGTACTCATAATCGACATAAAATCACATGATCTAAATGTGGATTCCGATGTATACACCCCATTGAGAAGACCCAATATGCCCTGTCAAATGTAAAGATGCATGACTGACGTGATCACTACAATGTGATTCCCAAAAAAAAGGGCTTAACTTATGGGTCACGTAGTTCTAAGACTTGAGGGCGACTGACCTTAGTCTACTCAGTTTAATCTACTCTTAATTTAATTAGGTAATTAACAATTTATGACTAAATTTTTGTAATACTGATACGCAAACTGAGAATGCAACATTGATATACTGATAATGAAACATTCAAAAACGGAGGCATATATGTATCTTTGAAATAACTGACCTAACATGTGTAATTTATGAACTAAAAGAATGTACACAACTAAGGTTCTGAATTCATGAAAGAATTACACAAACGATACTAAATTCATGAAATTCTTATTCGGATAATTATAACAACAATAACCCAACACTTTCTAACATTCAAGAAACCCTAGGTCTAGATAATAATAAGGTAATCAAGAATCTAATGGAAATCTAGGAACCTAATGGGTGAAAGGAACCCACTAGTGAAATCTTGCATACCTGGTGACAATTGCATGGAGAAATCTTTTGATTTCGGGCTGGAATTAATGAAAAACTTGTTGCGTCTAGGAAAGCTTTGGTCGACTCTTTCTTCACTCTGGTTTTAAGTTTGATAAGTTATTCTGAGAAAGAATTGACTAGGGTAGGTTCTAATTAGTTTACTAGTCTAAAACTGACCAAAATCGCGTAGTTTAGGGGCTAAACAATGTAGTTTAGTATCCAATGCATAAGGAAAAAACCAAATCACCCCTGGCTTAAAAAATCTTATGGGCCACCGACGAACCATATCGACAGACTGTGAATGAGACGAGGGTCCATGATGGTCAACCATCGATTGACATTTGGGGATGAAATCTGAAGGTCTGACCTACGACCTTCGACCGCAGACCGTGGTCTGACATTTGATCCATATGTCCTGTCGTGTGTCAGGACTTAGAATATATTTTTTTGGGATTTTCTGAGGAGGGTTTCACATGGTGAACCACATACCACTTAAGGCGAGTAAACATTATATTTTATATTAAAAGTAATTTTTATCAACCAAAGGTTTTGAGCACCCTTACCCAAAACCCTCTCCATCAAATTTCTCAATTTTCTTCTATCCAAACCATTCAACCCACCTTATCCTCCTTCTGTGAAACCACAACAATCACCTACTTCTTCTTCTTCAACTTAACGCCAGTCTCCACCCATACCCCCACCCAGCCAACAATATTCATTCCTAAATGCTTCCTTACAATTTTTCTCTTTGCCGCAAATCATACCACTTAAGCTCTTCTGCTAGATTTTCATTTTCAAAACTTCAATTTTTATAACTATTTTTCAAATCTTATATGAGATAATGTGAAGAATGATGATGAACATTGACAAATTGAAAACTTTTCATGAATAAGCTTGAAGAATAACAAAAGGGTTTTGTTAATTTATGATGAAAAATTATTGAGTTTGTATTTGTCAATTTTTAGTGCAAAACTTCAATAAAGTAGGAAGAATTACACCTGCTTGGCATGAATTTCATCCTCAATTGTAATTTGTGAGCAAATGTTGAAGAACATAATAATGAAAATTTTCAGAATATATTTTTTTAATAAATATTTAATTTCTTATGTGTTATTAAAAATGACATGGAATCCTACAAAATGACATGAAATTTTACGTGTAAATGATTGTGCTACGCGTGCACATATCAAATGAGAAAAGAGTTCAAAATATCATGGTTGAATGAATTTAAGGGTTCAGTTGACAAAATCATGAGTATAAGTGTCTAACCGACAAACAGAGTCAAGTACAAGGACCTCCCATGTCATTTGGCCTTTTTTATATTAACAAATTGTTTTGACCACATATTTTTGAGCCCATTGTATTGTACAAAAGATGTTTTTAAAATCTCCTATTTAAGACCTTACTTTGTCCAAAAATAAAGATGGTAGTGGATACATACAATTTTCCTAAATTGACAAAAACCCTAAAAAAGATTTCCTCCCTCATTTCCAAATTTTCCAGCCGCCGCCACCCACATTCTGAAACCCTAAAACTTTAATTTCCCCTTCCATTTCTGCCACCAAACCACCAGATCTCCTCCATCCCACCTCACTGCCTGCTCACTTTTCTTCTCTGGAAAAACCATATCAAAAATCCAACCATTCCAGTTAAAAAACGACATCCAATAGCAACAATGCCATCTCCACGAAGCTTCAGAGCCCGATGACTGCCACCCCTTTTTGATATTTTGTTTGTTATGAGTGAGCTAAAATCTCTACAAACAATGAGCTCAAATCTCTAAACTCCATCTCCGATATGGCTCCAACTCTGTTGAACAAAAATTGAATTGTTGTGGTGACTCTAACTCTGGTGGGCAACAACTAGTAGTCGCGAAGATAAATCAGGTGAGACTACTATTCTATTATTGTTGTTACTATTCAAGTTTTGATTTTTCTCGAGTGAAGTTTTGCTCCATTGTTGTTTTAAGCATTTTGTTTTGACTTTAACTATGAGTGGCTCATTAATTATTGATATTTGTTGCCATTATATATTTTTTTAAAATAGTCATGGTTATTTCTATTGTAATTTACATTAAATAGAGATGGTTAAAGTTGGCCAATGAAAAAAACTCACTTTGTCAATTTTTGAGTCCTCCTCATTTTAAAAGATGGAAAATATAAAGTTCATTTACTTTGTATGTTAAAATTAGACTATGAAGTAATTACCGTCGATTTTTAAGTTTTCCCATGTACATAAAACCGATTTTGTTTTAATTCATTATTTATTTCATTTATTATGATTCATATTAATCCATTGTTAACACTTTTACTAAGTTTGGTTTAGAATTTAGGGTTCTTTTTTTTGAATTATTTTTTTATTTTATTAAATCAATTGATTATTATTTTCTAGTAACTGTGACATTGTGCCTTATTTGAATAAAATAGAAATATCAACTGTCATCATCCTTAAAAAGTATAAAACTAGAAGTATGATGGAATATACACCTATTGATCTTGTGGTAAGTATCTATATTATAATCTCTAAGTTGCTTTCCATTAACTCAGGAATTTGTTAGAAAAGACTGTTTGTATTACGTAAAATGTTGATGTGGAAGTTAGACTAATCTAGATGTGGTGCTGGTGGAAAATGAAGTAGTAAATTTAGGGATACAAATAGTGTTACGTGTGTTTCTCAAACTTGATCTTGAAATAGTTTATGATAATTTGAAACGTAAAGTCGTAGATTCTATTATGCTTCAAATTGGATTTGGGGAGAAGAGGAGGAAATAGATTTATTTTTTGCATCTCTTTGGTGGGGCTTTTTGTGTTGGTGAATGGTGACCAATGTGGTTTCTTGGGAGTTTGAGGGATTAAAGACAAGGTGATCCCTTATCAATAATGTTGTTTATTTTAGTTTTGAAAATGTAAAATAGGATGATGGATAAAGCTGTTTTTGGGGGTTACTTGATGCATTTCAGTATTGCGTTTAAATCAAGGAATAGTCTTAGTGTCTCATTTGTTATTTGCGGAAGATATCTTTATTTTATGTGATGCAACTGAGACTTAGTTGTATTATTTTGGCTTGTCCCTAATCCTCTAACTGCAACACTAAAACCCATGAAGTAACCCCCTAAAATAGCTCTATTCATCATACTATTTAACACTTTCACAACTAAAATAAACAATATCAGTGATAAGGGATATCCTTGCCTTAAACCCCTCAAACTCCAAAGAAATACACATGGGTTACTATTCAACAACATAAAAATCTTTCTTCGAGGCAATGCAAATGTAAATTCATTTCCTTCTCGTCTCCCCAAATTCCATTTAAAGCATAGTGATTTCTAGGACTTCCCGATTCGCATGATCACATGCCCTTTTAAAATCAAGTTTGCACAACACACCTTACTTTCTCCCTGAATCAACCACTATGTTTGCTACTAGCATTACATCTATTAATTGTCTCCCCTTTACAAAAGACATTCTGCAAAGTAGAGACAATTCATGTAATAACTTCTTGAGTTTGATAAAAAAAAAGGCACATTAGAGATGATTTTATAGATGTAACACCCTGAAATTCCAACTCAAATCAAAACTTAAAAATATTTCTTTAGATTGAAGCCACAGAAAAAATCCTCTTTTTGTAGAACTATTTACAATTCATAGGTAGATTCATACAAACCATAGGTGGGTTCGTAGAACTATGCTCTGAATTAGTGTTTTAAGGTATAAGTTTTAGGATCATACTACAGCTCATAGAAACTTCTACATTTCGTAGAAAGGCCCCATAAAACCCAAGTCTTGAAACAACCCAGTAAGCTTCATATGATTGAGCAAGTCATCTATAGAAGTCCATCTACGGTTCGTACAAAAGTCCATGAACCGTAAACCATTTGGTAGAATAAATGTTGGATCTTAATACGAGTAATTTTTAGTATTTTCCGATCCTTTCTAGACATGGACCGATGTTTATACACCTAATTAAGGTTACAAGAAACACCTAGCACAAAGTCTAGTCGAAAAACTTTTGTAACACAACGAAAGTCCATGACCTAATCTAGAGCTTCACATGATGAATTAAAATCTAAAACACTGTTTCAAAGCATAAAATAATGTATTGAAACCAAGTTGGAATTATTAGAGCCTAAATGTGGAGGGACGACCAAGATGTCCGGAAACTTGTGCAATTGAACTAGTAAGCGTCCTTAGGTTTCATGAAGGTTTGGAAGTGTTGTATGAGGTCTAAAAGTTGTATAAATACTTTAAATAGGTAAAAATATGTATATCGGGTGAAAACGTCCAGGTACGACCTCCTAAGGACCGCCCTAGGGGTCCTTGAAGGGACCACGCCCTTGGCCAAGCAAGATGTCAAAGGCAGCAACAAATTGCACTTGGAAAAAATTTGCCCGTGTCTTCGACATGGTCCTCCAAGGACCAAAAATCTTGGTTCTCATCGTGGACACATAGAGGAATCCACTATCTCGAAATTAATTTAGAAAATCTTGCGGGAACAGCTCCGCGACTCGGACTTGTTTCCCGATGAAAATCTAAAATTTATAATTCAAGTTTGACTTCATTAAAAGATAAACTTAACTGAGGGGTCATTTGGATATTTTAGTGGAGGTTTATATATTGATTTTGAAATCAATTTCACATTACATTCACTCTCTCCAATCAAATCCCAAAATCAAAATCCAAAGCTCTCACCTCTCTCTACTTTCTCTCTCTATTCACTCTTCTTTGAAGGAACCAAGAAGCTTGAACAAGAAGACCAAAATTTCTACATTTCTACTAAAATTTCGTGGATTATGTCTTTATAAAGTATGGATTCTTCACTCTTGTGTTTCCTTTTCCCAAGAGGTCCATTAAAAGTTGATTTCTAAATCACCCATTTCAAAAGGTTTTCTTCTACAAATAGGTTTTCTTCTAAACTTGAAATTGATGATTAATTGTGATGACCTATGGCTAATTAAATGTAAATTTGTTGATTAATTTATATTGATTAATGATATTTTCATGTGGATCATGTCCTTCACCCCAAATTCCCCAAATCTTCATGAATTAATGGGAATTGATGAATGTATTGATTGTTAGACTTGTTTGAACTATTCTATTTCATTTACGGACTGCCTAGGGTCATGTATTATTGGTATTGAATCTATTTCTTGAATAATTCATGATGAACCATTTTCTCTAACCCTAGCTATGAATTGGACTTGTAGATGATTTGAGTTGTTAGAATTGGTTATGTTATTGCTTAATTCACTATATTATGATGATGATGATGAGTGAATTATTAGATAATTGTGATAAATTTAGGGTAAGATTCTTGATGAAGGCTATGGAGTCTATTTGGTAAGACTTGTAATCTTGAACTTTTTGCTTCAATATTTTTGGATTGTAATTGGTGATGATGTTATGCAATTGAAGTATTATATGTGGTTAAATTAGGAAGATATGATATGATGACTATAATAATGGCATGAGATGATTATGTTCAATTTGAGATCATGTTGAGGATATGTTAATGCAAGTTTAAAGATGATTTCTCTTGTGTGCCTTAGAAGATAAGATGATGATAAGTTGATCTCACTAATGATGGTTGTATGATGAAAGGAAGTTCTCTATCCTATGCCTAATGAGCTAAATGATATGCTATAAAAGGGGGTTAGTCTCCTATAACCTAAATTAAGTTATGATTGTTAATGAATGGCTTAATGACATTTCAAAAAGTGACTTAAGCTTAGCACCGAGTGAACTTGACAATGAGAGGTGTTGACTTCACCTTGAAGGGAGATTCACCAAAAATTTTCATGAGATGAGGGATCCAATTTCTAATGGACATGTAGAGGGTTTAAGACATATTTCCTAGTTTATTAACTATATTGTATCCATAGGATACTAGATAGTGGATCCACCTATAATGCTATGTTATTTTTTTTGTCCTAACTTGGCGAGTATACCACCTTCTTTCGGTGTAGAGTATCATGTCACCAGATTTCATGTTTAGATCACATGGTCTATTATCTTTTAAGGCGATTGTTATCGAAAGTAAAATGAAACTAAATAAAGTGAACACTAACTAGGGTGACTTAAGAGGTTATACTTAGTGTAGGTAGGGGTATGGGACTCTACCTATATATTGCACTAGTTTGCCTTGAGGGACGTCCTAGGAGGTTGTTCTTATGTACTTATGATATGAATTCAATGTATATGATGAATTTATATGTTGATGATCCTATATGATGTTGGTTTCACTTATGAACATGTTATTTGTCTATATTGCTATATATGAGAATGGCTACTTATGATGTTATGTTATATGAAGTAGGACACTACTTATGATCTCTTTCCTTGTTTACTTGATTAGGTTGAGTTATGGGACTTCACATGAGTATTTCACTTGTATGCTTGTGATGAGATTGTAGGTAACGGTCTAATAATCTATGATGATATGAGTTCTTGTACATGCTTTGTTATTATGATATTATGTTAGAGTTACTATGGTTATATGATCTTGATATTCTATGATTCATGTTGATATGACCTTATGTTTATAGTATACATGTTTCCTTGATTTTATTGATGATGTTGGTCTTGTGTTGCATATGGACTTGTTTTAATGAATATGTGGTTATTATCTTACATGTGCTCTTATTTGTGCATTAAGGCTTTCAAAAGTGACTCAGCATGACTTGAACAAGAAATTCTCTTTAGCATGATTTCAAATGGCTTATATTCATATATCCTTACTTAGTAAAAGTGTTTGTACTAACCCATATTCTTTGTATTTCTACAAATATGTATGTTCGGGCCACTGAGGTATCAAGGTCGATTGCAAAAACACTTGGACTTTTCTCCAAGTTTTGGTAGGTCCTCAATGTTTGAGGATGGTTCCTTCTATCTAGCTTAGTCAGATATTCTATAGTCTAAAGACATTCTTTTCTCTCTTATTGTTGAAGACATTGTTGTCTGCCCTAAGTGACAATTATTAATTGTATTAAGGGCTATGCCCGAATGTTCTATTCGTTTTAGATGGTTTAAACGTGAGACTGTATTATAGACTGAATTCTTATATGTTATGTATATTGTCTAAACGAGAAGCCTACGTAAGCTTCCTATGCGAGGAGTCCAAGTAAACTCCATAAGTATTATGCGAGAGGTCTATGTAAACCTTAATATATAAAAGTTTTAATATTTTTGCATTTTTAACTATGAAGTGTTATGACGAATGCTAAGAGGCTAGTCTTAGTCCTTTTCAAGGACGACAACGCGGTTACATCTAGAGGGTGATCACTGATCGTGACAGTTTTTGTATTAGAACATGAGGTTAAAGTAATCTTAGGATTGATGTCTCACTAAACCACGTCTATGTAGAGTCTTGTTAATGGGTGTGAAGAGTGCCACACTTATGAATGGGAGAGTATTTTATCCTTAGGAATTCTTACTTATTGGTAATCTTGAAAGTCGTGCCTCATGAGTGGTAACCTTGTGTGTCCCTTTTCTTCTAATCCTTTTCTTATAGATATAGGAGATGAATACTAGAAGGAAGACTACTAGGAGAGTGGAGGAAAATTTGAATAATGCGGGAGTTCCTCCCCTAGAGAACCAAGCTCCTCCACAAGATAATCAAGTGCCTCCAAAACACCAAGCTCCGGTCATTCCTTCACCTATGAAAGATGTAGAGATAAGTTCGGCATTTGTGACTTTGTCTCAAGCTATGACTACCCAAGATAAAGCGGTATCCACTCAAGCTCAAGCCATACGACTCAAGCAAATAGGAAGGTTGGACCCCGTGTTCGACCAAATGCTAGTACCATGCTTCCCACTTGAGGGACTTCACGAGTATGAACCCTCTGATGTTCTATGGATAGAAAGTGAATGAAGACCCCCAAGACTTTATTGATGAGGTATACAAGATTCTTTATGCTGTGGGTTGACTTCGAATGAAAAGGAGGAACTAGATTCCTATCAACTCAAGGACGTAGCTCAAACATAGTACACCTATCACTTGGGAGGTTTTTGAAGAGCTTTCCTTGATCGGTTCTTTCCCATGGAGAAAAGAGAGGTGAAAGTGGAAGAGTTCATCAACCTCTGTCAAGGAGGTATGAGTGTGTAAGATTACTTCTTGAAGTTCACTTAGTTGTGCAATATTGTCCTTTCTTGGTATCTAATCCTAGGGATGAGATGAGTCACTTTGTGACGGGAGTGTCCGATAACTTAGTTAAAGAGTGTCGTTTGGCGATGCTACATGACAATATGGATACCTCTTTGTTTATGGTTCATGCATAACTAGTTGAGGAGACTAGACTCAAGAGGAAGAATAGGGAGTTTATGAGGTCCAAGTCTTATGAGGGAGGTACTTCCAAGGGTAGGATTGAAATTCAAGACAAGCCTAGGTTCAAGAAGAGGGTTTTTGCAACCTATTTCCTTCAAATTTATTTAAGGCAAAAAACCATAGGGTTTTTTACCCTTAGTCCCAAAAGGAAAAAAAGTGGAAATTCACCAAGTGACAAACCTACTAGTGCAAAGTATGGTTAGAAACATAGGGGTGAATGCTTGGTGGGAGCGGGAAATTGCTTTGGTTGTGGAAAAGAGGGACATAATGTTAGAGATTGTCCTAATGTGATGAGTCAAGAGAAGGGGAATGGTCAAGCTTAGTCAAGTGGTCCTAGTTCCAATGCTCCAAAGAGGAACCACTTTTATACTCTCCGCTCTAGGGGTGAGCAAGAAGAATCTCCTAATGTGGTCACCAGTATGTTATTGATTTTATGCTTTACTTGATCTCGGTACTACATTATCATTTGTAATTCCTCTAGTAGCTAAAAAGTTTGATTTTCTACTCGATATTTTGATTGAACCATTTTTAGTTACAACCCCGGTGGGTGACTCCGTTGTGTCTAGAAGAGTCTTTAGGAGTTGTTCTATATCTTTGTCCAATATAGTTACATGGTGGATTTTTTAGAGCTTGATATGGTTGATTTTAATGTTATTTTGGGAATGGATTGTTTACATTCTTGTTTCGCTTCCATAGATTGTCGAATAGGAGTGGTTAAGTTCAATTTTTCTAATGAACCCGTCTTAGATTGGAAGAGTGGTAACTCAATTTCTAGAGGTCGTATCATTTCATGTTTAAAAGCTTGTAAAATTATCTCTAAGGGGTGTTTTTACCATATTATGAGAGTCAAAGATCTTGAGTTCGACATTCCTCCTATAGAGTCGGTCCGCGTAGTGAAGGACTTTCCAGAAATTTTTCCTGATGACTTGCCCGAAATTCCTCCAGAGAGGGAAATAGACTTTGGTATTGACTTGTTACCGGATACGAATCCCATTAATCCCTCCTTACACTACAAGAAAGTGTACTTTTAGTGACCAAATCTTAACGAGGGGATATTAATCCGGTCATTAAAAGTGTATTTATAGCGATGCATTTTTTTCCGGTCGTTAAAGGTCCATTCTTAATTTAATATAATTAGAGTTAGTAAAATATCCATATATTAAGAGTCTTTATATCAAGTTATTAATTACTTATATATTAAAACACATTATTTTTCCGGTCGTTAAAGGTCCATTCTTAATTTAATATAATTAGAGTTAGTATAATATCCATATGTTAATAGTATTTATATCAAGTTATTAATTATTTATATATTAAAAAAGGTAATGGAATTTTAATTGGTTTTGTTTCTTTATTTTCCAACACACACGTATCATTCTCCCACTTCAAAGAAATTAAATAACATCCATATGTTAAGAGTATTTATGTCAAGTTATTAATTAATTATTTATACATTAAAAATGATGTTGAAATTTTAGTTTATTTGATTTATTTATTTTTTCCAATACACACGTTGTTCAAAAAAGAAAACATAGAGTACTATTGCGCTTAAACCTCATTACCATCGTTTTCTCTCTATCAGTGAAAAAACAAACCCTAAATTTTCTCACCATCTACTAATGGAGAGATTGTTAGAGAAAAATCATCAATTGTTGGAGGGAATTCCGTAACCACCTTCTCTCCCATGTTATTTTTGAACAAATCAACTAAGAAGAGATCTAATTAGGTGAGTCTCTCCAAGGTTTGTTAGAGGAAAATTAGCATATTCGTAACCCACGTTTCTCTGCTAAACGTTATAAGAAGATGATATGCATCTCTATTGTTTGATTGCAGAATAAAAAAAATCACCTTTCTCTTCTTACGATTTGTTGTGGCTTTGCTTCACTTGACATTTTTCAGACTATAACGACCTGTTTAGTCGTTTTGAGCAGTAGAGTTTATTCAGGCAATAACTGTCTGGGTCGACGGATCCCACGAAGGACCGTCATGGGCACGACGGACCATCGAGGGTGTCTCGTTCCAAAACACTTAGATTCTGAAATTTGGGTACTGAGATCGACTCTCTGAACTTCGCGACGATATGGCAGGACGGACCGTCGTGGGCACGACAGACCGTCACAGACCCTTTAGTGAAATTTAGTCTCTGAACTTTGTGACGGAAGCAGCAGGACGGACCGTCGCAGGCACGACGGGCCGTCACAGGCTGCGTAACCCTGACTGGGTCGGATTTCTGTTAAATGTTTTAAGGGGCGTTTTGGACTATTCCTGCTTATAATTATAAAGTTAGTGGTTAAATGTTAATAATTCAATTACTTGGGGGTTAAAGGAGATAACCTTGAATTAAATAGTGGTTATTTTATCATCTTTTATACTTAATTATATGCTAATTAGGGTAAAAGAAAAAGGGTTTGAATAAGAAAAAATAAAAAGAACAAGAAAAGGGAGAAACGACCGAGACAGGGAGAAAACGAAGAGGAAAGAAAAGACTTTGAGGAATAGCTTGCTTGACCACGAATTCTTCAGTGGAGGTAGGTTATGGTTTATGCTTTTCAAAGTAAACTCTTAATAGCGAATGATATATATTGGGTAGTATTGTAAACCCTTCTATATGCTTAATTGTGTGCTTGCATGATGTGATTATATAATTGTGATAGAATAAACATGATGTGGCTACTGAATCCTAAACCTTGAAATCTCTTTGTTAATGATGATGTCTTGGTATAAAAGAAGGCTTGATGAACTAAAGAATGAGGTTAGTGGATCGGGTGTCACGTTCCGACACCAGGATAGTATTAATGGATCGGGTGGCACGTTCCGACACCAGGATAGTAGTAGTGGATCGGGTGTCACATTCCGACACCAGGATAGTATTAATGGATCGGAGTGTCACGTTCCGACACCAGGATAGTAAAGAGAATGAAACTTGAATTATGCTAATATACTCAGATTTAATGAACCTATTTCCCAAATGAGTATGGTATGGAGGCTTGAGTCCTCATGGGTGTACTTGGCGTATTTATCAATGATCCTTGTACTTGTTGTTGTTACCTGTTGAGTATTGTAGTTGATTTTATGATATTATCTGATATATACGGTTTTCTACTTTTGAGTTGGCCGATGATATCTACTCAGTACTTGTGTTTTGTACTGACCCTTACTTGTATTTGTTTTTCTTTGTTAATTGTGGAGTGCAGCAAACGTGCCATCGTCTTCAACTCAACCCCAACTCTAGCCAGTCTTCATCACACCAGATTTCAGGGTGAGCTAATGCTTCTAGCTTGGACTGGATCTTCTTCTTCATGTCTTGATGCCTTGAAGTTCTGGCATAGACTAGCTATTATTTATGTTTAGTTTCTTAGATACTCTTAGCCTTAGTAATTTGAGGATAGATGTTCTTGTGGTGATGACTTCCAGATTTTGGGATTGATAGTAATAAATTTTAGAAGTTATTTAATGGTTATATTAATGAGTTTTAAGTCTTCCGCATTGTATTTTGTTCATTATGGTTCAATTATTGGTAAATGATTTGGGGTTCGGATTGGTTGGTTCGCTCACATAGGAGGTTAAGTGTGGGTGCCACTCACGACACGTTTTGGGTCGTGACACAGACCCTATCTTGGTCTTTCAATCTCTTAAAGGTATGATTTTTATTATTAGAACTATGAATTTCTTTGTGGAATGCTTGATTTTGTTCAATTTTAGGTTTTTCCAGTAATGGGTTTCTTATGGGTTTTTTTCGTTCTTTTTTGTTTTTCCCAGTAATGGGTTTCATATTGGTTTTTCGTTCTTGCTTGTTGTGTGTGGTATATTGATTGTTTGTGAAGAGTGAATGAGGAAAACAAACAAGAAATACAACTTGTGAGTTCAATAGTGTAATATTTTGCGGAAATGTGCTAAGAAAGTAGTTAATGCCAAGGGGTGGAAGAAGTTGGACATAATGGGGCTAAAAGAAACAAGTTTAGTAGAAAGTCGTTTGGAAGAACGAAAATGTTCCATGTCATCCAAGTCTAGAATGAATTTATGGATGATAAGGATCACAACATCAGTGCTTATATGGATTTTCTTAGTTCAATTAACGATATTGGGAGAGAATTGGGGTCCTAGACTTTAAAAAGCTTCCCCCCTCTTTCTCATGAATCAACTGCAGTACTGGCTGTTAAATTGTCGTCTGAGGTCCCTGCAAGAGTTCTTCCACCAAAGAGTAAGTACAAGTTTTTTTTCGCAGGCCTGTGTGTTCCTTTATGATTTTTCCTTTCCATTTTAATATCCTGCTGAATTGTTTTTTCACCTACTTTGATTGACAATTTAGAAATCATGGAGCTTGTTGTGTCATAGGATTAAGAGGAACCATCAAAATGGGGTCTTTTTAGTGTAAATATGAAATTGTTAATGAGTATATATAGGTTAATGCTATTTATGGATATTGTAGTTGGAGGCCTTGTTATAGAAGGAATATGAAATTGTTAATGAATATATTGCGTAATGCGTATCCTCTATTTGTTTGTATTCTGAGTCAATTGACTATTAAAACTTGTATTATTATCATAACGTTATATCTTCTATTAGTGCCTACAATACAACATATTGTTGGCCTGCTTTAGAATATGATAAAAAAATGTTGTTCCACCTGGACTGTTGCTGACTTAATTGTTGCTAGCAGCTTTTGTTAGGTGTTAAGTTGTTGCTTTACCTGCGAAGTTGTTGCTTTACATGTTATTTGCTAACCTACTACTATAGCTAATAGATGATGAAGTATTTTCCATGGTCCTTATGTGTTTAGTTGCGACTATATAATAATAAAATGATATTTACAGAATCTTCTTTTGTTAATTATTATGCATTTAATAGGAAAATTCATAAAAGTTGAGAATTTATTCAACAATCACACATATTAATAGAAGAAATAGAGCCTTTTGTCGTTACTGTTGAACAATAGTTTTTATTTTATTTGACCCGATCATATGTCCGGTCATATAAATTAGGATATATAACATGACAACTTGAATAATAATAAAGAATAATAAAATTAATAATAATAATAATATATAATTATAATAAAGAACAATAAAATAAATAATAATAACAATAAAAACAATAATAATAACAAAATATTAATAATAACATATAAAAATAATATATAATTATAATAATAATAAAAATAATAATAAATAATAATAATTAATAATAATAATATAATATGAAAATAATAATAATATAATTATAATAATATATAATATATATTAATAATAAAGAATAATAAAATAATTAATAATAATAAAAATAATAAAATAATATTAATAATAATATATAGTAATAATATACAACAACAACTACTACTACAACAACAACAACAACAACAACAACAACAGCAACAGAATTAAGGGCAAAAAGGTAAAATATTTTGGTCAACTTAAAAGAGCTTCTAAGCTAAAAAAAAGCACTCCTTCCCCAATAAGACATAATAATTATCTAATTATGTAAATATACATGAACAAAGTATAGATTTATAATCGGAGCAATCACTATACAAATAAATAATTAAAAATTACATAATTTTATTTTCTGAAACTTACCTAGAATCTTTCGGAAGGTCTTCTTCAACTTTTGAACAATAAATGGTAAGTTCTTACTTATGTTGGTGTATTTATAAAATCTTTTGGTGAATGAAGATTATGACACATAATAAGGAATGGATGCAACTTGTTCAAGATAGACTTGATAATGCTTACATCATTGGGGTGGAGAAATTTTTGGATTATGCTTTTACAAAATTGGGAGAAACACAAGAAATATGTTGTCCCTGCATCAGGTGTTGTAATGCATCTTCCAAAACTCGTGAGATGGTTAGGTCGCATCTATTAGTGTATGGAATATTTCAGGGTTATACTTTTTGGTATCATCATGGGGAGAGGTTAGGTGAGGAAGAGGTGGATTCTGAATTCCTAGAGGAAAATGTCATTGAAAATGATGACGATGAGGATGAAATGCAAGAGCTCTTAAGGAATTTACACCCTGATTTTACTAAATAGAATATGAATACTAACAGTGATGATTTTGTTGAGGCAGAACCAAATCCTGAAGTGAAACGATTCTACGGCCTATTAAATAATTATGAACAATCATTATATAGAAGTTCAAAAGCAAGAAAACATTTCACTTTGATTAAGCTACTTCATATTAAAACTGTTGGCCAATGGAGTAATGCTTCATTTACAATGTCGTCGAAGATGCTAAAGGAAGATTTATTGCTTGATGGATCAAACTTGTGAGATTCATATTACGAGGCAAGAAGGTAATTCGGAATCTTGGACTTTCTTATGATGCGTGTAAGAACAATTGCATGTTATACTGGAAGGCTGATAAGATTCTCGAATTTGGCAAAGTGTGTGGTTCATCTAGATGGAAGGAGAAACAACGCAATGGGGGAAACACAATCTAAATGTTGTAAAAACATAGCATGCAAGACTTTAAGTTATTTTCCTCTAAAGCCAAGACTTCAGAGATTGTTTATGTCTTAAAAAACTTCTTCTTTGATTAGATGGCATCATGATGAAAGAGTTGATGAAGGAATAATGAGGTACCCAACTAATTCAGTTGCATGGAAGAGACTTTATGAACTTCATCCATCTTTTGGTACTGAGCCTCGTAATGTTAAACTTGGACTTGCTAGTGATGGTTTTCAACCATTTAAAAATTCGAAAACTCTATATAGCATTTGACCTGTCATACTTATTTCTTATAATTTGCCACCTTGGTTATACATGAAGCAAGAAAATTTTATTTTATCGATACTTATTCCTGGTCGTGATTGTCCCGGGGATGCAATTGATGTTTATTTCCAACCTTTGATAGATGAATTAAATGAATTATGGGAAACTGGAGTTGAGACCTTTGATGCGTCAGCTAAACAAAATTTTATGCTACATGCAACTTTGTTATGGACCATTAATGATTTTACAGCATATGGAAATTTGTCAAGATGGAGTACCAAGGGAAAATATGCTTGCCCGTGTTGCAACAAAGAAACTCTTTCAACTAGGTTGGTAAAAGGTCAAAATGAGTGTTATATGCATCATAGTCGCTTTCTTCCTCCTAATCACAAATGGAGGAAAGATAAAGATTGCTTTGATGTCATTCATGAGCAAAGATTACCACCAAAAATGTTATCTGGTAATGATATTCTTGATCAAGTAGGTGATTTATAAGGTTTAACACAATCAAAGGATCTAAGGAAGAAGATAAAAATATCACACAAGAATAGGGGTGATAATTTGAACAAGAAGAGTATTTGCTTTGATCTTCCATATTGGAATACTCTATTGTTGCGACATAATATAGATATGATGCACATTGAGAAGAATATTTGTGATAAATATTTTGGGGACAATCTTAAATGTCAAAGGAAAAACCAAAGACACCTTCAATTCTCGATTGGATTTGCAAGCAATGAACATAAAGAAGGAATTGTATCCGATAGAGAAAGGAGATAAATATGAGTTACCTACTGCAAGTTACACATTATCTCCTACAATGAAGAATAAATTTTTCCCTTTCATAAAGAATTTAAAGGTCCCGGATGGGTTTTCATCAAATATTTCTCATTGTGTCAACCTTAAAGATAGAAAATTTTCAGGATTGAAAAGCCATGATTGTCATGTTATTCTACAACATTTAGTTTCACTTGCTTTACGTGGTATGCTCTGCAAATCTGTACTTGAACCACTTATTGATTTGTCAATAATTTTTAAGATACTTGGAGCAAAATGTTCAAGAGTAGATGAGCTAGAGCAAATAGAAGCCCAAATTCTAATCAATTTGTGCAAGTTAGAAAAGGTTTTCATTCCTGCATTTTTTGATATCTTGTTCCACTTGAAAATTCATTTAGCTAATGAAGGTAAGATTTCTGGACCTATACAATATCAATGGATGTATCCGGTGGAGATATGACTATACTTTCTAAAATCATTTATTCGTAACATGGCTCGCCCAAAAGGTTGTATTGCTCAAGGATATATAACATTTGAACGTATGACCTTATGTTTTAGGTATTTGCATACGATGGATACAAAATTTAATCGCCATGAAAGGAATTATGATGGTGGTTCTATTGAATCTGATGGAGGTTTAGAAATTTTTTATCAACCTCGAAAAAGTATGAGGGGTGACAAACCAGTCAATCTTGATTCAAGTGAATTTGAGCTTCCACATTTTTATATTTTGAAGAACTGTGATGAAATTCAACCATTTCTCGAGTAAGTAATGGCTCATTCTAATAAGTTACTTTTATATTTTCCATAGCCTTACATAAAATGACATGTTATACTGCAAATTATTTGTAGAGAATTTTCACGAATTTCAATTGATACATCCAAAAATTATTCAAAGATTGCATGGAATAGACGATTCGTTAGTTGATTAAAATTAAAAGTGAGAAGTTAAGCCTTTTTATATCTTAAATCAATTTATGAATAATATTTTTAAAACAATCTACCTAAATTTTATAGGTTCTAGAATTGCACGAGCACGATAAGAGTAAGAAAATAAAAGATTTGCTCTCATTATCACGTGGTCCTCTTCCATATGTGACATGTTTTAAAAGCTATGTTACTAATGGATATATGTTTCATGTGCGAGATCACGATAAAGGTTTGAGAACTCAAAATTGTGGGGTGGTTGTAATTTGTGGAACAGATGAAGAGAATAAAAATATTGATCATTATAGAGAGTTAACTGAGATTCTTGAATTAAAATTTACTGGTGGGAGAAAAGTGGTTTTATTTTGATGTGTGTGGTTTGACGTATATGATCAACAAAGGGGAAATAAAGTAGATGAATATGACTTTATAAGAGTCAACTGCAAGCGATTTTTGAAAATAAATGAGCCTTTTGTTTTAGCCGATCAAGCATCACAAGTGTTTTATGCTGATGATCTTGCAAATAATGGATGTCATACTGTACAAAAGGTTCAAGCTCGTGATTCTTGTGATGTTGGTGATAAAGAGGATGACGATTTATCATAGCTTCAAAGAATCTAAGAGGCAATTGTGACTTTGAATTCATGTTTTATTTCTGAGTTCTCATTTTATTATACTATGGTGTTGAATTTGATCCTAAAAATCTCTGGCTGTTCTTATATATGGACTATTTATTAGTAGTAACATAATATTATTTATTTGCATGTAAATTGCGCTTAAAAACATAGAAACTTGCTGGGAATTTATGCGTAGATTATGAGTGACTTGTAATTAATTATTTTTCTTTTTCAAAGCTTCTTACATAATACAAATCTTCAGAAACTGATATTCTATTTCTGGGCTGACCACATCCCTGTCACTATTTTGAGATGTAGATTAGTTAGGTTGTAGATATGTGGAAATTAACCACTTTCAAAATGTCAATTTCATGTCATTTTTTATTCCAGAAAGCTATTCCTATTCTAGTTAATATTGTTATATCTTGGTAGTTGTACCTATAGAAAGGGATGTAGTATTGAAAACTTGTTCAATGACTTTTATCTTATTGGATGAACTAACAAAGGAGTTATTTTTTCTACTAGGTTTACATGGATCCATTAAAAATTCTAAACTTTTGAATTAAATCAGTTGTCAAGCCTAATAAACTTGCATACCTTCCACCTGGTGCTTTAGCAATTAGGGGACGAGGGAAAAGCTTACAATCTTTGGGATCTATAAGAGTTATGGCTGAAGAAAGAACTCCAATAAGCAAAAGTCTAAACATCAATCCATCAACATTTTATCGAAATGATCCAATACAGAATATTGATCATGTACCTCCTAGTTTCGATCTAGATGAAGATAATGTTCCATGCTCTCCAGATCTCGAACTAATGCAAGATGCTCAAACAAATGAAATAAGTATTTACTGTCTCAAACTGTTTTTTTTGTTGTTTTTGGTGTGATGAAACTCTTCTTTATGTCCAATATGAATTAATTCGCAGGTGCATGTGAGTCTGAAAATGCAAAAAAAGTTAGAGGAACAAACATTTGTAAAAATGTTACACGACTCAAACCTGGAGAAAAGTCAAGTATCAATTTTTACCAAAATAGAGTTGTTGGAAAAAATTATGCCTCATTTGTGAGACACTTGGGTATTTTAATTCGTTATCGTAATATGTGCCCATTACGGGTGCACTCATGGACAGACATTAAAGAAGATCAACTAGAGCACATGTGGGATGTTGTAACTTTAAGTATTTGTGGAGTTTTATTAGCTTTATATCTGACTTCTCATACCAAAAAAGTAAGATCAATGCGCTATAATTATGCAAAACATGTGGAACTATTAAGATAAGTATTTAGAGAGCTATTAGCTAATTGAGTTTATGTTTAATGTTACCTGTGAAATATTGCAGGATAAATTTAGTTGTGAATACATGAATACCATGAAAGAACATGTCCTTCAACACATGAGAAGGTTGTGGAAGAACTGGAGAGGATCACTTCACAAGATTATGAAGTCTAAGCCATTTGGTGATGCTCTAAGAGATGTGCCAAGAGGGGTAGACAAGAGTGTTTGGGAATGGCTGGTTAATGAGCATTTCTTAAGGTAAAAGTTTATGGTATAAATCCAAAGTATTTATTTATTAAAATTCTATTTGAAGTTACTAACTATAACTTTTATGGTATGTTGTGAATAAAGGAAACAAGTGAAAGAGACATTGTCAACAAGTTCAAGTTGAGTATGCCTCATTGTACGGGGAGTAAGCTTATTAGAAAAATTATTTACGAATTGGTAAGCCTATTAGTCTCTTGTTTGCTAAAATGATTTAAGATGATTTCCTTTACTTGTTCATTTATATGTTAAGGGAGGTAAAGATGATAAACCACCAAAAATGGATACGATCTTCTTCGAGACTCATAACAAGGATAACAAGCTTGTCAAACCTGAAACTAATGCAAAATATGTATTTTTGTGATAAACTTTATTTTAAATCATATAACTTCATGTGTTGTATTATTTTAAGTTTCTTGTATTCTACAGGCGGAAATCCAAAAATTGGTTCAATCTGATTCTTTTCTTACATATATTGAGGTTGTAGAAAATTGTTTTTGACCTCAATGTAAGAGTCATGTAAATGTATTTTGTGGAGGGATTACGGCTAAAGAGTTGAAAGGTGGGAACTCTTAAAGGCTGCATTATTAGATAGATTGAATGCACGTGAAAAAGAAAATGAATCACTAAAATGACGCATGGATGAGTTAGAGAAGAAATGTGAACGCATGGATGAGATGGAGAGTAAATATTAACAGCTTGCGAGAGTATTACTTGGTCAACCTTCAACACCTGCATCTTCAAGTGATTAATAGATAGTACCATTAAACAGGTTTGTAAATCGATTTTTCTTTCACTTTGTGATGTACTCAAGATACAGGGAAGGACTTCGAATGCTCAATTTTTTTCTTAGCTTCTTGTTATAACCTGCTTTCTATTTACCATGTACAATTGATTCCTGGGTGGGCCTTAAACACTGTCTTTCGTAGTAGATATGAGACCAATAATGCTAGGTGGGCCTCAAACACTCTCTTTTGCAGTGGAATTTGAATGTATACTCATTCTTTCAGAAAATCTCATATTTCTCATCCATAGACAGTGTACAAATTCTGTGTAGACCATTTTGAAAACTTGAGCTGCTTGTGTCTTTCCCTTCATACGCATTGTATCTTCGGTATGATGTTGGTCCCATGGTAGGGATTGAATGAGCTTAGCGTGCATCATTGTCTCTGCACACTGACCCTTCATGTCTTAATTCTCAATGTTGGCATGCCTATTTTATCCATGTTTATTATTCTCTTATAGTCAATTGTTAGTTCATTAAAATTATTCCACTGAATCCCTTCCTGCTGCATGAATGCTTCATTTGCCATTGTGTCTTCTAGTTGATGTATTTTTCTGTATCTATGTACTATAATTCATGTGTTGTTCCTTGAAGTATATGTATCTCCCATATTTTTTGTTTATTCCCATAGTATTTTGCAATCCTTATTGATCATCCTTGTTACGCCTAATGAATTTGATTCCACGAACTCTTCATATTGGCAACTCAAGAATTTTTAGAGGTTCTGCTTCATTTATATTAGTGATTTTACTGTACCAAAAAGAAAATATATTATGCCTCCATCTTAGAAAAAAAACTAAGTTGGTGCCTTTGGAAGTTCTCTCTATTTTGGTCTGATGGGTTTCATACCTTTTATAGTGTGATTTCATTATTGAATTGGTAGTCTGTTTCCCAAATTTTGTGTGACAGTCTGTTTTGTTGTCATTACAAAACCATTGTTGATCATTGCAGAAAAATTGTTAAATATTTAATAGATGTAGGGAAGAGACTACAAGTTATTGTTGACATGCCTTCTTTTTTTTAAAAAACATTATACAAGTCATATGTTGTTAGCTGGAATACACTTGTCTTGATTTTGAAACTGCCCATGTGCATTATTAGTTCCCATGTTCATGTACCATTTCATTTCCTATCATCTACCAAGTATTTACCTATTACATATTCTTATTGAGAGATTCCTTACCTCATTGTTTGAGGAGTTATATTTCTTCATTTGGTATACACATATGTTTCCATTTGAAATGTTTAAATATTCATCGTGTCATTTAATCTCTAAATAATATGAATGTTACATTTGCTACTGCTGTTACTGTTGCTGCCTCAAGTGCATATTCACAAGTATTCTATTTTGGATCTTTTAAAGTATGTTTATTATATACTTTTTTATTCCTTGTTTTAAATTGACATAAGTTTTACCTTACAGATCTTGAATGTCAATATAAAGAATATACCGTTCAACAACATACAGAGCAAGTAGAAGATCAAGATGGATTTCACTTTAGTTAGGAGTGGTTTAAATTAAAGACAATGTCATACTGTTTATTTTTTTGCAATTTTTCTCTGTTTAGGAGTTGATAAAGATATGTTATGCTACTTGAATATGATATATCTTTCTTTAATTAGTCTTTTTTTGTATTAAGCAGGAGACTTTCTATAATGAATTCAATTATTTAGTTTATTTTGAGTGTTTTTGTATTTACTTTATAGAATTTTGTATAATAATGAATGAAATTGGTTCCTTTAAACTCTCTTATAATTGGCTTCTTAAAATTATTTGAATAAACTACAATTAGCAACATGAAATGTGGTCGTTAATAGTATTCGTATTGCAAGTGGAATATAATTAACGAAATTTTTTTGGTCATTAGAAGTGCTTCTACAAAGAGCAAATCCGGTCATTAAAAATGCCATATAACGATTGAAATTTACGTTGTCGTTAAAAACCTTTTAACGACCGAATTTGAATTCGATCGTTAACTTTTAACGTAGGGACTTTTAACGACCAATGATGACTGGATTTATGCCGATCGTTAATTGCTTTTAGAGACCGAATTTTTACTAATAACGACCATATTTCCCTTCGTTAAAAACCATTTTTCTGTAGTGTTACAAGATGGCTCTGGCGGAGTTGAAAGAGTTAAAATTTCAACTCAAAGACTTATTAGACAAGAGGTTTATTCAACCTAGTATTTCACCATGGGGAACTCCAGTATTGGTTTTAAAGAATAAGGATGGGTCCCTTAGGATGTGCATTGACTATCGTCAACTCAATAAGGTCACCATTAAGAACAAGTATCCTCTTCCTCGGATTGACGACTTGTTTGATCAACTCCAAGGGGCAAGCTACTTTTCTAGGATTGACTTGAGGTCGGGGTATCACCAACTTAGGGTGAGAGGTGAGGATGTACCTAAAATGACATTTCCAACTAGGTATGGTCACTGTGAGTTTCTAGTAATATCCTTTGGTTTCACGAATGCCCCGATGACTTTTATGGACCTTATGAATAGGGTGTTCTGAAATTACCTAAATTCCTTTATGATTGATTGACGATATCTTGGTATATTCAAAGAATTAGGGTGAACACATGGACCATTTGAGAGTGGTATTACAAGTTCTTAAGAAACACCAACTATTTGCCAAATATAGAAAGTGTGAGTTTTGGTTGAGATCGGTGGTGTTTCTTGGTCATATTATCTAAAGTGAGGGTATAGTTCGATACAAAGAAAATTAAGGCGGTTCAAAATTGACCTATAACATTTACTCCAATCAACATTAGAAGTTTCTTGGGCTTAGCCGGGTACTATAGGAGGTTTGTGGATAGGTTTGCGTCCATTGCTTCTCCTTTGACTACCTTGACCCAAAAAAGTGTGAAATTTGAGTGGCCGGAGGCATGTGAAAGAAGCTTCAAATTTTTGAGAGATAGGCTTACCTCTGCTCTGGTGTTGATTTTACCAAAGGGTGCCAATGGTTTTGTGGTATATTGTGACGCATCGCGAGTGGGTTTAGGTTGTGTCCTTATTAAACATGGGAAGGTAGTATCCTATGCCTCTAGACAACTGAAGGTGCATGAGAAGAATTATCCAACTCATTATCTTGAATTGACGTCCATAGTGTTGCTTTGGAAATATAGAGACACTACTTGTATGGTATTCATGTGGATGTGCATACTGACCATAAGAGTCTTCAATATGTGTTTACTCAAAAGAAGTTGAATCTCTGAAAAAGAAGATGGTTGGAATTGTTCAAAGATAACGACATGAGTATTCTCTACCACTCTGACAAGACCAATGTGGTTGCTTATGCTCTAAGTCGTATGAACATATGTAGTGTGTCTCATGTAGAAGAAGGGAAGAAAGATCTAGTGAAAAATGTTCATAAGTTGGCTCGATTGGGTGTTCGGTTGGAAAATTCTCCAAATGGTGGTTTTATGGTTCATAATAAGTCGGAGTCATCTTTAGTGGTTAAGGTGAAGTCTAAGCAACATCTTGATTCTTTATTGATGGAGTTGAAGAAATCGGTACTTAGCAAGTTCAGGTACTAAGGTAGATTATGTGTACCAGATATTAGTAATTTGAGGGAACAAATTTTGTAAGAAGCTCATGGCTCCCTATGTTCTATTCATCTGGGTCAACCAAAATGTTTTCATGACCTTAAAGAGGTATATTGGTGGGGTTGTTTGAAAAGGGACATAGCAGAATTTGTAGCTAAGTGTCCAAATTGCCAACAAGTTAAAGCCGAGCATCTAAAGCCTAGTGGTATAATTCGAGAAATGGGTGTTACTACTTGGAAGTCGGAAGAAATTAATATGGACTTTGTTGTTGGGTTGCCTCGAACCTGGAGGCAAAACAACTCAATTTGGGTAATTGTGGATAGATTGACAAAATCCGCTCACTTTATTCCCGTTAAGTCTACTTATACGACAAGGATCTACGTCGATGAAATTGTGATTCTTCAAGGGATCCATTTGTCTATCATATCGGATGGAGGTTCTCAATTCACTTCTCGTTTTGGAGGTCTTTACAAAAAGACTTGGAAGTGAAGCTTAGCACCACTTTTCATCCCCAAACGGATGATCAAGCGGAGCAAACAATTCAAACCCTAGAGAATATGTGAAGGGCATGTGTCATAGATTTTAAAGGTAATTGGGACAATTGTCTATCGTTGACTGAGTTAACCTATAATAATAGCTACCGTTCGAGTATTTCCATGACACCTTTTGAGGCACTCTATGGTAGGCGATGTAGACTCCCGTTGGGTGGTTTGAGGTTGGATTCTCCTCACTCCTTGGTATTAAAATAATCTATGACACTTTGGAGAAGGTTCGGGTGATAAGGTATAGGTTGAAAACAGCCTATAATCCACAAAAATCCTATGCCGACAATAGAAGAAGAGATCTCGAATTTTAAGTAGGTGATATGATGTATTTGAAGATTTCACCTATGAAAGGGGTGAGTGAGATTTGTCAAAAAGAGGAAGTTGAGTCCCCGATGTGTGGGTCCCTATGAGGTCTTATAACATGTTGGAAAGGTTGCATATGATTTGAAATTACCTAGTAAACTATCTTCAGTTCATCTAGTATTTTATGTCTCCATGTGTGGAAATTTTAGATCGCCAAGTCAATAAGTTGAAGATCAAAGATGTGGCCGAGAAACCACCTAGTTGAGGGAGCAACATGGGAGGCCGAGGCCGACATGAAGTCCCGTTATCCTCATCATGATTTCATTGCTATATTATTCGTCTATCTTAGTTACAACAAAGTGATCAATATTCCAACATTAATATACATACAAGTGTCATAACGAAGAAAGAACATGTATATATCACACAAATAATGAAATCACAACCATCACCTATCTCGAAATAAACTTGAAACCAATGAAACTTAATCCTTTCCTTTTTTGTATTCGTTCCATTTGTACTTGGTCTACAAATAATCACAATAATATGGATATCAACTAAAAACCGCTAATTACCCGAAATACTAACAATTCTATGAACCCATATCAAACTCATGATACCAACTAGTCAAATTAGGGTTAATTACCCAATAGATTCTATCAAGAAACCCTTCCCATCAATATTGACCTATTATATTACATTCTATGGATCGAAAAGTGAATCTGGGAAGGAGAAATGTTATCTTAAGCTACAAGAATGATAAGAAACGAGTTGAAATAGCCCACTGGTCATTCTTTAACTCTAAAAGTCAAAAAGTGCCAAATAAGGTCATTTCAGGGTTTCATTTAAGATTTATTCTCCTTTTGTACCGCTAAAGCAACACCCATCTTGCTGTAGCGGTGTCGTTGAAATGGCACAAATCCTGCTGAAGTGGCAAAAATCCCTATGCACCGACACCTTTTGAACCAGTGAGTTGCGTCTTGAAAAATCCAACAAATTCTATAATTTGATTCTCATCTCGTGCGTGCTATAGCGGCGTCACTACAGCGGCAGGATCCGAGGCAGTGAGCTCCTTAAGGGTATTCAATTCCCCTTTTTACAACATACTTTTAATTCACTACGCTTAGAAAGTACCCTTAATGCTAGGATCGATTCTTGGAGATACTATCAGATTTTCCAACACAGTGATGAATCCGATTTTATGTAAATCTGGAGAAGGTTGGAAAAATCCTAACACTATAAAAAGGTTTTTCGGCCTTTTTTTTCCTTGTTGACGCTTCTATAACGAAGAAACCCAATCGTTACAGTAGATACCAATTTACCCATCACTCGTCCCCGATTAACCAAAATTTATGAAACAAATGCTAAGGAAAGAGCGAAGTAGTACCTGAATCAATGATCAATTGCGGATACTTGTCTTGCATGTCCTTCTCAGTCTCCTAAGTACCCTTTTAGACTGGACGATGTTTCCATTAAACCTTCACAGACTTAATTTCTTTAGTTCTCAACTTATGAACATCACGATCAAGAATATCAAATTAGATTCTCCTCATAATGGATGTTTTTGTCTAGTACAATGGAATCCAACTTAATGATATAGTCACCGTCTCCGTGATATATCTTCAACATTAACATATGAAATACAAGACGTACACTTGAAAAATTAGTTGATAGAACCAATCTATATGTCACCGGTCCAACACATTGAAGGACCTCAAAGGGACCAATATATCGGGACTCAACTTACCCTTCTTACCGAATTTAATCACTCATTTCATGGGTGATACTTTAAGAAGAAAATTCTCCTCATCTTGGAACTCCATGTCCCTCACCTTATTATCGGTATACTTCTTTTTTCTACTTTGAGAGCCTAGAAGTTTGGCTTGAAAACTCCTCACCTTATCTTGAGTATCCTTCACTAAGACGATCCTCAAATGTTTTACATCTTCAGCCTCAAACCAACATATGGGAGATCTGCATCTGATCTCATATAACGCCTCAAATGGTGCCATATCAATACTTGAATGATAATATTATTGTAAGAGAACTCACATAGTGCTGAGAAATTATACCAATGCCCTCTAAAGTCAATCATACAAGCCCTCGACATGTATTCCAACACTTAAATAGTCCTTTCCGATTGTCCATTCATATGAGGATGGAAGACTGTACTAAAAGTGAGTTGCATACCTAAGTCATCATGCAACTTCCTCCAAAACTTGGAGGTGAAAAGGGTACCACGATCTTTGATGATAGTAATGGGCATCCCATGCAACCTCACTATCTCCTTCACATAGATTTTAGCTATTTGTTCCGTATTATAATCCACCCTTAATGGACTAAAATGTACTTACATAGTCAATCTATCCTCTACAAAAAACTAGAATTAAACTCCCCCAAGGTCTTGGGGAGACCAACCACAAAATTCATGGCTATTCTTTCCCACTTCCATTCTAGGATTGGCATTCTTTGAAGTAAACCCGAATGCGTTTGATGTTAATACTTCACTGTTGAGAAGTCGGACACTTCACCATAAACTTTGTTATGTCTTTCTTCATTTTCGACAACCACCAAATTAGTTTCAGATTGCTATACATTTTGGTTACACCTGGATGAATAGAATACCGCAAAGCATGAGATTCTATCAATAATTTCTTATTCAGGTCATCTACTCGATGAACACGAATCCTACCCTTATGATTGAGTACCCTATTCGCATAAGAGTGGTCTCTTGAGATTTACCAATTGCAATATCTGTTCTAAGTTTCTTTAGATTCAAATCTTCGAATTTCTTGGCATTGGTCTCCTCCATGAACATGGACTTAGCTTCAATACTAGATCACACCCCACTTCTTTCGGAGATGCCCAACTGCATGAACTTAGATTCTAAGGTCCGAATTTTCTTGCCCAAAGGTCGCTTGGCTACACTCAAGTAAGTTAAAATACCCATACTTACCACCATTCTACTCAAGGTGTTTTCCACCACATTAGCCTTTCCTAGATGATATTGGATGGTCACATCATAATCCTTGAGTAACTCCATCCATCTTACCTGTCTCAAATTGAAATCTTTTAGAGTGAATAAATGCAAGAAACTATGATGATTAGTAAATATCTCACACTTAACTCCATAAAGGTAATATAGCCAGATCTTAAGACCAAACACCATTACCACTAACTCAAAATAGTGAGTGAGATAATTCCTCTCATGCACCTTCAATTGGCGTAAGACATAAGCTATGACATTCTTATCCTGCATCAAGACAATTCCCAAACAAGAATGCAAAGCATCACAATAAACAATGAAGTCCTTACTCTCAACTGGTAATGCGAGGATGCACATGGTGGTCAAAAGAGTCTTAAGCTTTTGTAAGCTCTCCTCACGTTTCTCAACCCATTCAAATGGTACCTCGTTATTCGTAGATTGGTCAACTGAGTAGCAATTGAGATAAAATTCTTATCAAAATGGAGATAATAACTAGCGAGTCCAATAAAACTCCTAGTTTCTGTAATCGTATTAGGTCGTACTCAATCCTTAACCGTTTCAATATTTTGGGGGTCTACCCTTACCCCGTCCTTTGACACTACATGTCCTAAAAAATCCACCAATTTCTACCAAAATTCATTCTTGGATTTTTTTCATACAACTCTTGCTTCCAAGAACACCCAAAACAGTATAGAGATGGTTAGCATGTTCTTCTTCACTTCTCGAATAAACAAAAATATCATTAATATATACTTTAACAAAGGAATAAAGAAATGACTTGAAAACCCCATTCATTCAGGTCATAAAGGTTGTAGGTGCATTAGTCAACCTAAACAACATCACAAAAAAAAACATAGCGCCCATAACAAGTTTAAACGCCATCTTGGGTACACCTTCCAAACTAATTTTTTATTGATGATATCCGGATCATAAATCAATTTTCAAGAAGATCACTGCACCTTGAAATTGATCAAAGAGATCATCTATTATAGGCAAGGGGTACCTATTCCAAATAGTAATTCGATTCAATTGTCGGTAGTCTATACACATCCTCATACTACCATCTATCTTCATGAAAAATAAAACTGCATGACCCCATGGGGAAGCACTAGGATGAATAAATCCCTTATCAAGTAGCTCTTGCATTTGAGACTTGAGCTCTACCAACTCTACCAGAGCCATGCAATACAGAGAAATTAAAATGGGACGTGTACTGGGCTCTAAGTTAATATAAAAATCTATCTATGTGTCTACCCGTAGACATACTAGGCAAGTTGTTGGGAATATTCACTAAACTCAGACACCACATGAATAGACCCAATGGATGGAGCCTCCATCTCAACATCCCTAACATGAGACAAATAAGCTAAATAACCCTGCTCTACTAGTTTACTAGAATGGATGGAGGATATAATCTTTTCTTGCTTAGGCTTGTATACCCCTTCCCATAATTTCTAGCGTAAAAAACTTAGTGTTACAATTAAGAACAAAATGATAGGGGGACAACCAATTCATGCCTAAGATAATATCAAAATCAACCATATACAAAATCAGTAAAATCAATCAAAGTCTGAAATCCCATGAACAAAATATGGCAAGCACGATAAACATGGGTGAATAAGACTGACTCTCCAATGGGGATAGAAACACGAATAAGGGTATCAATAACATCACACAACATCTCAATATTAGAGGCAAATCTCACAAACACATATGAATACGTGGAACCCAAATCAAATAGCACATTAGTCATCCTGTCACAGACATGAATAGTACATATGATCACCACCTTAGATGCCTCCCCCTCATTTTTCCCAAAAAAGTATAACACTGAGCCTTATCATCAACACGAGCTACCTCCCTGCCTGGTTGCGCATTACCTCTACCTATGTTACCCATTGCTCTACCTCCACGACCTCATTGTTACCTCCTCTCCCACCTTATGGATGTCCTCTACTGTTATTGTCATATCCGCGATTATCATTACTCTAGAAGGTAGTGTCCGAACTCAAATAAATGCGGGTGTGGACAATCTCTCCTAAGGTTTCTAATTTCCCCACAATTAAAACAAGTGCGATCGCCGCATGGTTTGTTGCCCATCACATGCACCTATTCTGACTATCCCAAAAATTATTATATGGAGTCCCTGAATTGTTACTTGTAGAGGCGGGCATGGTGGACTGAATTGGCTTTGCTGCGAGCGTTGATCGACCAGATCCTCTAGCATTGGAGCCTTGAAAATTTTCAGAATTCTTGGCCCTCTTAGCTACTGATTTGGCTTGACCAGCTCGACTCACCCCCTCCACTTTCTTAACATAATTTGTGACCTCATTGAAACTCTTCCTTGCAGAAGTCATGTGGACATATATGTAGCCACCGACATACCACATTGCTTCTAAGCCATAAACTCATCATTTTTGTGGTGTCTCGATGTCCTAGGTACATACATCTCTAGAAATAAGGCATGGAATTGGGTTCAAGAAAGTGAAGGTAATGTAGAAGATCTGCATTCCATGTAAGCTCTCCACCATTGCTTGACCTCACCTTAATGTTTAAAGGAAACGAACTCTACCCCATGTGAATAATACCCAACTTATGCAGCCTCTCATAACAATCGAAGATGAACTCATAAGCATCTTCAGTCTCAGAACTAAGAAATAGCTGAGTATTGAGTTTAAGTAACTTGGTCAACATATCATGCTCATTATCGAACATCACCGAACACAACAAAGGAAGTAAGAAGGCCTTGTTACCTCCCACTTCACCTATTCAGGGCACATTCCTAACTACCGGAGGGTTAGTAGGGTCTTGAATGGGTGGAAGAATTTACGGACCAGCCAACACTTTCAAGAATGACATGATCTGTTGAGGTAACACCGGATCTATGTGAGGATCCCATTCGCTCCAGCCTGTACTCCTTCCTCTTGTTCAACATTCTCAATATACTCGATCTCAACTTCCTCTTCTATATCTTTATTATTTCCCGAAGGGTTTTAATTCACCAGAATACTGTCAATCAACACCTTATTCACAACATACGCCACTTTCCCACATCCTCTACCCCTAGCCCTTTCTCTACCTCTACCTCGACCGCATGTGCAGAATTAGTAGACAACCACCATGTACTAGTAGGATTACGCGACTTTCCTGCTCATGCAATATAAACAAGTCAAATATCAACATAATTACATACATATATATAAACATAAAAACATTATTAACATGATATTCTGACTATATTATTCGTCTATCTCAGCTAAAACAACATGATCAATATTGCGACATTCAGATACATACACGTATCATAATGAAGCAAGAACATGCATAAATCACACAAATCATTAAATCACAACCATCACCTATTTCGTAACAAGCTTGAAACAATAAAAAATTTGATCCTTCCCATTCTGGATTCAATTTTGCTTGTTCTTAGTCTATAAATAATTACAATAATATGGGTATCAACAAACAACCGCTAATTACCTAGAATACTAACAAATCTACGAACCCTAGATCAAACTCATGATCCCAACTAGTCAAATTAGGGTTGATTAGCCCATAGAATCTATCAGGAAACCCTTCTCCATCATTATTGACCAAATCTATTACATTATACGGATCAAAAAGCGAATTCGTGGAGTGAAACGCTTACCTTTCGCTACAAGAATGGTGAGAAACGAGTTGGAATAGACAACATGGGTCGTTCTTTAGCTATAAAAGTCAAAAAGTGCCAATTAAGGTCATTTAGAAGTTTTATATATGATTTATTCCGCGTCAATCCCGCTACAACGATTCCCATCCCGCTGTAGCAGCGTTGCTGCAACAACGCAAATCCCGCTACAGCAGCACCTTTAGAACCACTGAGTTTCATTTTGAAAAATTCCAAAAATCTTATAATTCAATTCTCGTCTCGTCTCGTCCGCTACAGCGGAACCTATCCCACTATAGCGGCAATAATCCCGCTGTAACGGCAGGATTCGAGGCAGTGAGCTCCTTAAGGTAATTCCAGTTCCCCCTTTTACAACACACTCTTAACCCACTATGCTTAGAAAATAGCCTTAACACTAGGATCGATTCCGCCGATCTATTTATCCAAATTCAATTACGAAGAATTCCTTAACGAGCTATCTAACCGATTATGTAATCAAATTTATATTTACTCCACCCGACTACCACTAGATTTTCCTACACCTTGATGACTTTGTTTTCCTTCAAATCTTGACAAGGTTAGGAGAATTCTAACACTACGAAAAGGTTTTTCCGGACCCAATTTTCCCTCTTTGATATTTATATAACGACGAAACCGATCGTTTCATTGACGAAAATGTAAAGTGTGTCACATTTATTGGACAACGAAGTATCATTTTCCACTTTAAAAACAAAAGCTATTTTTTTCAGATACATAAAATTTTCATAGTCAAACAGACCCTAAGTGTTTAACATAAACTGTTCCTTTTACAAATAGTTGGTCTAGTATGGTAGTAATAATTTACAAATAGCATGCATATGCTCATTTATGGATAAACAATGCAAAGTTGCATCATTTAAATTTCACAATTTGCTCTCTCTTTGGTCTAATAATATTTACCTATTTTTCTTTTTATATCCATCTAAAAAATAGTTTTCCTTTAATGGAAAATTCTACATCCAACCATTCAAGTCAATAAGTTCACTTGTCTTTTGATCGTGATCTTTAACTACATTTTCTGCTTTTTCATACTAAAACCTTTTAATCTAAAAATTTGTTTAAAAACTATGTATGCATATTTTAACAAGTTTTTAGATTAATAGGTTTCAGTATGAAAAAGTAGAAAATTTAGTAAAACATTACTATCATGACTCAAATTAACTTATTAACTTGAATGGTTGAATAGAAAATTTTCCATTCAGGGAAAGTAATATTTAGATGGATGAGAAAATAAAAATAGGTAAATATTATTAGAGAAAAAACAGTACAGGTTGTGAACTTTAAATAATGTAACTTTGCCTTGTTCAGTTATATATGTGTCTATTGATGACATTCTGTAAATTATTATTACCACACTATAGAACAACTATTTGTAAAATGAACAATTTACTTTGGACACTCAGGGTCTATTTGACCATGAAAATTATGAGTACCTAAAAAGTGTTTTTATTTTCAAATGTGAAAAATGTACTTTTATTTTTGGTGAATTTAAAAAGAATGACATATTTCCTTATTTGACAATTATTTAATGCCAACATGAACAATTTATCCACGTTGGGTCCAATTATTTGCTAAAAAAGTCCATAAAAGTTTGTTCTTCTAATTAAAAATTCACTATTTTGATTGAGGAGGATGCTGTAATGTTGCAAAGTCTTCCTATATTTTCCTTAACTTCGTACCCTATCAAACTTCATCACATAAATTGGGATGAATAAAGTATTTGAAAATTATAGTTGTGTTTGACTATGAAGACAAATTAACATTGTTTTTTGAATTTTTTTGCGTGATTTGGAGCGAAAACAACTTTTGGGTGATTTTCAAATTTCAATTTCAACTTCTAGTTGAATTCCGTGTTTCCTAAATTTTTATGGCCAAACATGATTTTTGAAATTCAACTCGAGAAAAAAGTTTAAAAATATTCATGGGCAAACACCACTTGGCTAACTAAATGCATGGTCTGTATTTGAACACGAGAAAAGTGTTAGGATTGTAAAATGATTCTTTTAACCCTCCTAGCTTCTTTGGCATGCGATAAAAAAGAATACTAATGAATAAGAGAAAAACAAAGATTGAGAAGAAAATTCCAAGGAAGCATAATCAAATCACATGTGCCGCATGAGGCCTTTTCAGCAGATTATTTTGCTATGATTTAAGTTTTTTGATTTTATATTTTTAAAATAAGCTCGTTTTTGCATTTGTTATATATTTGGATACATATTTATGAGTTAGATGCGTGCGCTGTTTTTCCTTAATAAGCATTTTTACATGGTTTAGATATTATTTTTCTATTTAAGTGTTTGCAAGTCTAAGCGACACTTTCCTTGGGTGTAATGTGAAGAGATTAAAGAATTTAGAACTAAAGTTTATTGTTCATGTATGATGTAATTATTCATTCCAAATGTATTCTAGTTCATTTATGTGTCTATAGAAGGTGATGATCTTTTATTTATACCAACATATATACCCCTACCAAGTATTTGAGGCGTTGCTTTGCCTATGAAATTTTTGTAAAACAAATTTAAGAAACTTAGAAACAATTCTTGAGGAGATTAAGGTTTTCTTTGAGTAATTATAAACGGTGTGTATTCATGGAAAAAAGGGGTAGTGTTATCACCTTTTTAAAAGTGATACTGAATCGGCAAATCTCTAGATTACTCCACTTTGTTCTTTCCATTGTAACTTACTAGTTGTAAGTTATAGTTCCTCAACAGTTGATCTTCTATTTAATACATACTTAGCTTCCATACTCTTTCTCAATTTAAGATAATTTGCTCAAAATTTCTTCTTAAAAGGAGGCAACTGCTCTGAAATATCTCTAAACTCATCAACTCATTTCGAAGCCAAAATTTCTCTTTTCTCAACGTAAAGAGTGATACCTTTGGGAGTACTTAGTTCCCTTATACCCTTACTCAATTCATATTTGAAAACTCTTTCTCAAAACTCATCTTTTGCTCTCCTCATATATCAATTGAAAGAGAAAACATTTGTTTTGAAAAGATTATCAAATATAACTGAACAGTAGGGTTCATAAACAAATATAGATATGAAAAAATAACATCAAGGATCTCAATGTAATAATGTACTCCCTCCGTCCCAATTTATATAACACTTTTTATGTTTTGAGAGTCAAACAATTAAAGTTTGACCAAAAATTTGTGCATGAAATCTTTAATTTTTTTCAAATGAAATTTATATATTTGTAAACTACGTAAAAAGTACTATGAGACACAATAATGATAATTCAAAATGTTTATAAGTTCTATGAAAAATTTATGATCAAAGATAGAATTGTTTGACTCTTGAAATCCAAAAGATGACATATAATATGAAATGGAGTTAGTATAACTCAATACTCAGGAATTAAAAACTCATATCTCAACAATATAACTTGTCTTAAGAATACTCAAATCAAGGATAAAATCTTTGATTACTCTTTTGTTGAATTTAGACATATGTAGGGCGTAAGGACGAACTAGTCCAACATTATGATAGACTTACATACTTGATTATGAAGCTATTAGAATGAAAACGAGACTACATTTATCTTGATATTGAGGAAGAACATTAGCTTTCTTGGAAGAAATCTCTACGCTTTGAAGCTTCAAGCTTGATCTTGAGATAAGAAAATTTTTCATGAAGTTCTCAGGGGTCGTTTGGTACAAAAAAGAGTAACTTAGCGATTAGTAATGCGGAGATTAGTAATGCAGGGATTTACAACACATAGATTAGTTTTTATCCAGTGTTTGGTCTATTGCTTATTCAAATCTTTTGTTTGGTTTAAAACTCTTAAAAAAGAACTTTTTTCCAATTCTACCCTTGAATTATTATGTTATCTATTTCATGTAATTACCATATTTTTTACGTTCAAACTTGAATATGAAGTGCTTAGCAAATTTAATTCACATGAGGAAGTCTCAAGTCATAAAAGAGAAGATATTATGTTAAGTATCTCGACCAAGGCGTAGCTCCCTCCTCTCTTAAGAAAACAAGAAAATATAAAATAAAACTAAAGTTCAAGTAGGGTGGATAGCAGCAGAAGTTTCTAATGCTAAAAGAAATATAGTTTGATCACAACTTCATTTAAGTTAAAAAATTAAGCTACCTGAGCAAGCCACCTAAAGCTTTCCTGCTACATTGTTTCTATCTTGAATATTGAAAATTGTAAAACTTCGTTTGTCATAAACCAAAGTAGAGTAGCGTGAATTCTTTACCAATTCTAAAGGATGTATAGAGAAATTTAGGGGCAATTAAGTCATTTTGTTTCCTTGTCCAAGTATTAGTAAACCTTGGATTAGTAATCCCTAGGTATCCTTGTTATTATATAAGACCACATATGATGTACTAAGTTATCCATGTATTAGATATGTTTGAGTTGAATTGTGTAACCAAATATTGTATTATGGAGATTAAATTTTAATCCAAAGACTATATTAATTAATACATCCTACCAAACTGCTCCTTAGAGTGGAAGAACTTGGGAACACTTTTATGGAAAGTTTCTCTTTATATCTTGAATGTTTTACTTGAAGATTTTAGGGTTCTTGATGGAGAAGAGGAAACCTAGGTGAGTTTTAAGAGGATTTCTAAATAGTTGAATGCTTAAATTAATGATTTTGAGAGGAAATCTAATTAGTTGAATGATATACTCAGTTAAAACCCTAAAAAACTTAGACTAAGATTAAAAAGCTTTGGAAATGACCAAAATAACCTAGGAACACGTGCAAGAAGTTGCTAAAAAAATTGCAACAAGTCTTCACGGAAGGGTCTAGAGTTCTTTGAAATTTCCACCATCTATAGTTCCAGTAGTAGAACATTGACCATTTGACAGTGCTTCAATAAATGGGTATAACTTTTTACTCTAAAGTGGAAATGAGACAAACTTAGTGGAGGTAGAAAGAGAAGTCATAGTCCTTTATTTGGATAGATCATGGACCACTTGATTCATTGACTTTAGTATAATCTTATCTTAAAACTTAATCGTTAAGGAAGCTCTCAACTCAACTTTGTGCTAGCTGGTTCTTTCGACCTTAATTTAAGTGTATAAACATAGGAGTATATATTTTGAAAGGGTGAGAAAGTAGTAAAAATAATACCTCTTAAAACTGACACAAGTCATCTATGGAAAACTATTTGGTCCATACAGAAGTCTACGGACCATAAATCCTCGAGTAGAAAACATGTTGGGTTTCTAGATATCTAAAGTTGTGGTCTATGGATCTTTTCTACGGCCCGTAGGAACTTTGATTGACCGTCTTGCCCAATCATTGAAAACTTATTAGGTTCTTTCAAGACTTGGGTTCTATAGGCTTTATAAACAATATAAGTTTCTATGAGTCTTAGTCTTGTCCTTGAAACATAGAACTGAGAAATATTTTTTAGAGTATGGTTCTACGAACCCACCTATAGTTTGTAGATATTGCTAGAAGCATAAATTTCTTCCGTGGCACTAGTCTGAAGAAATTTTTTCTAGGTCTGATTTCAGTTGGAATTTTGGGGTTTTTACATCTATAATATCAATTCTAATGTGTTTCTTTTATTAAACTCAAGAAGTTATTATATGAGATTGTCTCTACTTTGCGGAATTCTTTTGTGGAGGATAGACAATTTCTAAATGTAGTGTTAGTGGCAAATGAAGTGATTCATATAGGGAGAAACCTAGGAGCGTCGGGTGTGTTGTGGAAACTTGATTTTAAAAAGGCCAGTGATCATGCCAATTTGTAAGTCCTAGATTCTATTTGCTTCAAATGAAATTTGGGGAGATGAGGAGAAAATACATTTATTTTTGCATCGTCTCAGTGAAATTCTTTATGTTGGTGAATAGTAACCCATGTGGTTTTTTTTGGATTTTGAGGAGTTTAAGACAAGAATATCCCTTATCATTGATATTGTTTATTTTAGTTATGAAAGCGTTAAATAGGAGGATGAGCTCTTTTAGGGGGTTACTCAATGGGTTTTAGTGTTGTGGTTAGAGGTTTATGAACAAGCCAAAACAATCCAACTACGTCTCAGATGTATCACATAAAATCATGGTATTATTTGGAAATAACTAATGATACACTAAAACTATTCCTTGATCTAACTTCAACACTGAAATACATTAGGTAACCCCTTAAAACAACTTCGTCCATTATCCTATTTTACACTATAATAACAATAATAAACAACATTGAACCACTCGAACATCCAAAAAACCACACGAGTCACTATTCACGAACATAAAAAGCTTCACCGAAGAGATGCCAAAATAAATCCATTTCCTCCTCTTCTCCCCAAATCTGATGTGAAACATAATAGAATCTAGGAATTTATTGTTCGCATGATAGTGAACCTTTTCAAGATCAAGTTTGCAAAACACACCTAAAACTCGTTGGTTTCTCTCAAAGTCCACCACTTTATTTTCCACTAGCATTACATCTAGAATCGGTCTAACCTCCACAATAACATTTCACGAAGTAGATACAGTCTCTTCCAACAATTTCCCGAATCTAACAGAAAGCAAGTTAGCGATGATATTATAGATACTTCCCACTAGACTAGCAAGTGTACATTCCTTCATACTTCTAGCACAACGTCACGGTGACAGAAAAATAATAATCAATTAATTAAATAAAATAAAAATAATTCAAAGAAAAAGAACTCTAAACCTAGTCAATTTAAAAAATATATCTATGGAATCAATAGATTTTATGTAACAGTCTAAGTGATCTTAAAGGAAAGATATTAAGCACCCTTCAAAATCCATAAATGTTGGTCCCGGCAGAACTCATTCCAAATTGAGAAGAAGATAAAATAATGTAAAAGAATATAATAAATATTTAATATTCACAAATAATAAAGTAAAATAATAATATACGAAATGACCTAATGTATATATATCGTCAATAATATACATAATAACGAATCAAAAAGTATTATTTGAACTTCATTCGAATAGCTTCTATGGAAACCAACTTTGGTACTCAAAAGACATACTTAGTAAAAGCGTTAGCGATGGATAAATATGAATCAAAATAAATGAAATAAATAATAACTTCAAATAGAACCAGTCTTATATACACGAGAGACCTTAAAAATCGTCGATAATTACTTCATCAGCCAATTTTAACATACAAAGTAAATGAACTTAAATTATATTTTTTATCTTTTAAAACGCAGAGGAATCAAAAATCGACGAAGAATTTTTTTTCAATTGGTCAACTTTAACCATCTCTATTTAATGTAAATTACAATTGAAATAACCAAGATTATTTTAAGAAAAAATGAAATGGCAACAACAATCAATAATTAATGAGCCACTAATATAGTCTAAACAATCAATAAACTTTTTGAGAATAAAACCATTAAACCATTATCATAAAAAGGAAGACTAGACCAAAGGAAACAATACCAACAGTACCTCAAAAAAAATAAAAAAAATTACTAGAAATGATTTTTTAAAAACAAAAGGTTGGTAAGAAAACCGAATATAACAGCAAAAAAAAAGTTATATCTAGGATAAAACATCCATATCATTTTGTAGGAACTCATAAGAAATTAAATATTTTTTCTTTAAAAAAATAATCTAAAATTCTTTATTATTGTGTTCTTTAATATTTGCTCACTATTCACAATTAAGGACGAAATTCATGCCAAATAGGTCTAATTATTCCTATTGAATTAAATTTTTACACTAAAAGTTAACAAATACAATCTCAATAATTTTTCATTATTATTTTAAATTAATTTCATAAATTAACATAATCCTTTTGTTATTATTCAAGTTTATTCATGAAAAGTTTTCAGTTTATCAATATCTATCATCATTCTTCACATTATCTCATATAAGTTTCGAAAAATATTTGCAAAGATCAAAGTTTTGAAAATAAAAATCTAGGAGAAGAACTTGGGTGGTATGATTTGCAGATAAAGCAAAACTTTAAGGGAGCATTTAGGAATGGATTTTGTTGGTTGGGTTGGGGTACGGGTAGAGGCCTGATGTTAAGCCGAAGAACAATAAGTAGGCAGTTGTTGTGGTTTCACAAAACAAGGAGAAGGTAGGTTGAATGGTTAGGGGGAAAAGGAAATTGAGAAATTTGCTGGTGAGGGTTCAGGGTGAGGGTGCTCAAAACCATTGGTTTACAAATATTATTTTAAATATAAAATATAATATTTACTCGCCTTAAGACGTGTGCAGTCACTCTTTTTTTCAAATCAACAATATTAATGCCACGTAAGTTTGGTCAATGGTCAGATGTGCTTAAATTTTTTTCAATGAGTATAAGGATTCAACGGATAAAGTCGTGAGTACAAGGGTCCAACTTACAAACGGAGTCAAGTACAAGGGTTTCTCAGGTCATTCTTCCATAAAAAAATGTGTATGCAATTCTTGTATTCTTTTCAAAAGAGAACCTTAGGCCCACCTATGTGGCACCACCACAAGTCATGATTCTTTTTAAATTTATTTTATGTCTAATACTAGCCTTCCCCTCTAATGAAAAGTTATGAAATATATAAAAAAAATTATGACTTTTATGAAAAGTTGCAATTTTAATGAAAAAATTGAATTTAATGAAGTGTTGCGACTTTAATAAAAAATTATGACTTTAATGAAAAGTTACGACTTTTATAGAAGGTTATGACCTTCACAAACGGTTCAAACTTTCCCAAATAATTATAACCTTTATGATAAAACACAATAAATATTTGTTCACATTATCCTTTATTGTCTATAAATAGAGGGAGTTCTTCTCATTTTACAACAACGAATATTTGAACCTCTTCTTCTTCTTCACAAATTAAACATTTATGTACTTTGCTCATGTTGAGTGACTTACCAACACCATTGCTTATGTTACAGATTCTGGTATGTATTTTTATAATCATTAAGTTATGCTCAGGTTATTAAGTATAAATAAATTATAAGATGTAATAATTTGCATTTTCCATATAATGTTTTTAGTTATAATGCATGATAGGTTTTAAATATTATTTTCATTAATTCTGTAGGATTCCCTTTTTAATCTATTTATTTCCAAACTAACATTTTCTTTTCATGAAAAATTGTTATTTTCATGAAAAATTGTGATTTTTATGAAAAGTTGTGACTTCAATGAAGAGTTGCGACTGTTATGAAAATTGTTACTTTTATAAAAGGTTGTGACCTTTTTGAAGGGTTTTTACTTTTTCAAGGAGTTGTGACCATTTTGATAAGGCACAATAAATATTTATTCACACTACCCTATGTTCTATATAAATAGAGGAATTTCCTGTCACTATAATTTGTAGGCTTTTTCCCCGCTATATGGTAGTCAAATTCAAACACATTAGTTCAGTTTTTCTGAAGTTTGTTAACTCCTGAAATTTTTATTCCTCCAATTTCATGTAGTTTAATCCTTACTATAAGTGATAGTGATGCATGTAGCTATTGCTATTTCTTTTTCCTATTTTGGTGACATTTTTTTCAGCTCTGTTAAAGAATTAGCAAGGATTATTGAAAATCCATCCTCTTTTTGTCCCTTTCTACAAGTCTCTTCACATAAAAATAAATAAATTTGAATTTCAATGCATCATTACTACTTTTGGACCTCTCAGTGCACATTTCATAATGCTGCTGAAATGGTTGATGATTGAACTCATACATTTGGTTATTCAGTAAATAAATCTTTTATTTTTTTTCACTATTATTTGTATGCTTTTTTCGAATTCAAAATTTTTGATCTTCTTATGAAGTGTATTTCATTTCTCAAAGTTCTCGTCCTCCTATTTAGTTAAGCTTAATTTTTAAGTATAAGGCATAGTGATTCATGTATCTATTGCAATTTCTTTTTGCTATTGTAGTGACTATTTTTTTAAAATAATGTTCCAATTTCGAGTGAGGATGATTGAAAATTTACCATATATTTGTCCCTTTCTATATGTTTTCTTTATATATTTTTTTAGAAAATTCATTGAGGGTTGTGCTGTATTTGATAGCACACAACAAATATCTGATAACTAATATATAACCAATGATGAATTTGATTTCTCTCTTGCTTACCACAATTACTCTATATTTTGATTGATTGATTTTATTAGGTACAAACATTTTGTATATCATTGCACTATTCCTAAGTTAACTAATTGGTCGTATTTCTTCTTCTTTTATTTTGGTCATAATAAGAAATCATATTTTCGCGAAATTAATAAATGTCTAAAATACACTATAACAATATATTTTTTATTGGCAAAAAATATGCACGTTCAAGAAGAATGTTACAGGCTTTACCGATATTAATTAATTGTCATTAGATTCAATGTTGCTATATACTTTAGGGACATTTATACAGAGTGCCAATTGCCTATGAAAATACATATTTCACTATAGTTAAGCTATTAATTATCGTTAAAGATCATTTTTGGTGTAATGATAATTCATTCTTTTGATAAAATTTTTAATTTTTTCTTATAGGCAAGTAATAACTCTTTCTTTTGACTTATTTCAATTAAATAGGTGAACTCTAAACTTAGACACAACCGGAAGGACCATCTTTTTGAGAAACATGTGAATCAACATGCCTTTCTTCTTGATTGTTAGGAAAGTAATGTCGTCTTTATTTTTATTTTTTTATATTTGTAAGTTCATGTTCTCATAACATTATGTTGTGATATTTTAATATGTTGTGTGTTAAATATTTGGTTTAGAATAACCGTTGAGAACATTTAGATGCCACCTAATGCTTCGTTAATAATTACATAAATTCTTTGTAACTGCATAACATTAACATAACAATAACTATGATTTAATTCAATAAGTTGGGGTCGATGATATGAAACCTTAGAAGTATTAATGACTATTTTGAGACAATGACAATAAATATTTATGATAATACCTATTTTAGGATTATTTTTAGCATATATTTGATATGACATACAACAATAAAAAAGAGATTGATAGAGGTTCACAAGAAAGGAGTCCAAGGTTCTCTATTTGAATTTAGTTAATTATGATCTTGTATGGACTTGATGTTTCAATTTACTTTGGAGTGTTGTTGTTCGATGCTTTTTTGTCTCTTTTTTAACGCCTGTTTTGATCTTTATAACTTCTTGGAAATTAAAAAATTTCATTACTTCTGAGCAACTATTTCCAAGGAGATTTTCTTAGACTTCTTTTATCCATTTATAATCACTCTATGACTCACAACTTTTGTATAGAAAAAATGAAAATTAAAAAAATATAGCACTTTAAGATTTTGGAGAAACACTTTACCTTAAGATACAATGTTCTTTACAATGTAGTGTATGTATAAGTACAAATATTACCAAATGATCATATGTAATCTTAGTAAAATAGTTCTATTACGTGCGAAGCACGGGTATTTTTCCTAGTATTCAAATAAATATAAACAAATGCAACAAATTTAATTAATGGATTGAGCTAAAAACAATAATGTACATAATTAAAAAATAAATTAAATACAAACTTTGAAAATATCAAGCCAAAATTTGGTATCAACAATGACAATGAATGATACATTCTTATTGTTTTCTAATTCTCCTTTTTCATGAAACTCAATAATAGTATACATCACTCGGTTTTAACTAGGGCTGTCAAAATGAACCCAAACCTAGGTAACCCGCCCAATCCATCCAGAATTTTAAAGGTTGGACTCAAGATAATTTGAATTGAGTTCAATCTAACTTATTCAAGCCTAACCCTTTTTAACATATTTTCAATTAAATCCAATTTAATCTCAAATTTTAATCCGTTTTAAAACTCTTTATTAGGAAATGTTCCTATATTAAATGTATGAATTATTATCTATTTTAAGATTTATCTATCAATTTGTTACTTTTTTTTTTAAAAAAAAACTTGAGCTGAAATTCGACTTGTGATTATAAAAGTTGAATATCACTATGTTAAATTTATTGAGATTAATCGGGTCAAATTGGGCGGATCAAGATCCAACCCGTTTTTGGCCAATTTCTACCCAACCCATTTGAGTCCAAAGTAAACGTGGACGAGTCAAGACCCAACCCTATTTCTGTTTCATCAAATTTCAATATCTCTTATTTCAACCCAACCCACCCATTTGACGCCCCTAGTTTTAACTTATTCCATCAATGTTGATAAAAAAGTAAAAGATAAATCATTGAGTTCCGAAGCTTTGTCACATGTGGAACGCTCCACCTCCTCGATTATTCTTTCTAGAAAGTTACACTTCTCCCTTCCAGTTTGGTTGAACCCTAATTCCCTCAAATTTGGCTTATCCACCTTGCTTACTCTTTCAAAAGATTTCATACAAATCAGCAATTCCCCCATCTACTTCTTCCTTCTCCACATGACTAACCCCATTTACCGCCTTCGACAGTATGTTGCAACCTTATTTAGAATAATTAGGAAACAAAGCTACTCGCAATTAAAATTGTGAATTTTTAAACAAAATAACAATTTTGTGGACTTTTCTTTAGCAAATAAGAACCAAACATGGATAAAATGTTGATATTGTCATTATATACTGATTTTGGAAAAAAGAATATGTCATTTAATAAGGATTTTAACTGAAAAGAAAAATGTGTCCTAGTCTTTTATGTAAAATATTTTTTTGGGTGTTCTGGGGTATTTGGGGGTTGGGGGGGGGGGGGGTTATTTTTTGGTTGAGGATTAGGGTAGGCAAATACTTTGGTTATTTTAAGTTCTTTTTCTTGAGGGGTGGGGGGGAGTGAGGGGCATTTATTAACAAAAAAAAGAGTTACTAAAAATTTATAGTGGGATGGGTTGTGGGTGGAGGGTGTCCCGATGGGATGGGGTGGTGTGGGGGTAGGGTTGGCAATTTTTTTAAATTATTTTCTTGGTGGAGGTTAGGGGGAGGTGGGGTACAAGTAAAAAAATTAAATTTCTTTTTTTGTGTGAATTGTTTTTAAAAATAACATAGGGGTGGGGTGGAGTGAGGTAGTAGGAATTGAGGTATTAACAATTTAGACATATTTTGACAAAATCCATATTTAACCATATTTTATTGGGTGGATTATAATCCAATTAATTTTAACTCAATTAATATTCAATCCACTCATTTGTCACCTAATAACAAATACACTAAAATGCGATCTGATAGCTTTTTCCCTTGGTCTGGGAAGTAGGTTATGTAGGTGAAATTTGTTCATAGGTTGCTCGATCAGGACAAATAATTGATTAGTAGTATGCATGAAACTTCCATAAGACCTTCTACCTACTAACAAAAAAGAGGAAGGCAAATGAGAAATGAGTTGTCCTCCTTTCTATGGTAACCCTCTGCTGTATATGTAGAAGGAGTGGAGAAGGAAGATAAATCATTTTACTTTGGCACATGAGTGGGTGTCCAATCAGAAAGGCCACCTCACTCATTCTTATCTTAATCATGGGAGGTAAGACAAAAATTTGTTGAGACCCAACGAGTTGTTGACTATCATGTAAATAATGTCACTCCCTGAGCTACCCCGAGACGCAGACACGAAACCTAGGAGCAGAAGTGATCTCAAGCTAACCATGCTGGCATGATCATGATCATGAGCATACTAAAGATAATAAACTAAATGTGGAAGCTAAATGATAATTTAAACTTAAAAGATGGGGAATACCCATATTTTATAAATTAGATAAATGAAATACTGATAAGTATAATACAATGAAGTTATTAATTCAATACTAAGATGAAACTAACTATGCATGAAATAAGTCTCTAACTGACTAGAAATACTGGCACAAGCCCCATCTAAGTCTATCAAAACTGAAACAAAATGACTAAAAGACTGAAATGAACCCATGACTATTGTCCTCGGAGAATGAGGACTCACTACTGAATCTGCTGAACTAGAGTCGGAAATTAATCTAAGCGCATTTTTGGATGCTGAGAACCTGAACCTACATCACGATAAGATGGAGCGCACATATGCATCATTACTTGAAGGTACTGAGCATGTAGGATAGAGTAAAGGTGAAATAAAACATAACTGAACAAGCACAAAAGCAAGTATAGTAATCGAAACATGATATACTGAATGCTAAGGTAACTCAATGTAATGACCAATATATAACATGCTGGAACTGAATACTGAATATACTGATAAATGGTCAATGGAAGATAGTTTGAGTGAACTGCGGAAGCTACTAATAACCGATAATAAAACTACATGAGCTAAATGTGGAATCCGATGTATAAGCCCCATCGAGAGCATCCAATATACCCTGCCAGAGGTATAAAGACATGCTGGCGTGATCATTAAAGTGATTGCCCATAGAGGGGGACTTATAACCTACTTGGCTAGTAGTTCTGGGACTAATTAGGTACGTTGTACCGTAGTCCAACTCGATATTATGCTACTCCCAATTAATTATTTAATTAACAAATTATGAGTGAGTTTCTGCAAATATTGGATAGCTCAAAACTGAACATGCAAACTAAGATGAAATAATTAATATGGTAATTATGCATTTATTACTGAGGCATATAAATTTAAAGTAATTGAAATGTTTGACCTAGCATGTGTTACTCAAGAACTAAAGAAATACATACGTATAGTTCTAAAATTCATGCAATAATCTGAGTAATAACATGGTAATCTTATTTGAAACATATAGCTAATAAATTCATGAAGTTCTGTTGAGGTGCTAGAAACCCTAGGTCTAATCATGATATAGGAATCAAGAATCTGACTGAAAACTAGGGATTTAATGAATGAAATGAACCCACTAGTAAATTCCACATACATGGTGATGAAATCCATGGAGAAATATTTAGATTTCAGGGCTGGAACTGATGGAACCTTGTTGCATTCTTAAACTAGAGTTCTTGACCTTTTTCTCTCTTTTTTCGTATAATTTTCTAAGTTTATGATTAATGATTTCACTTAGGTAAGTTTTAGTTATGTTTCTAGGCTTAAACTGGCTAAAATCTAAAGATTTAGGGTCAAAATAATGTATCTTAGGGTTTAAACGAAGTAGGAAAGACCAAAATACCCCTAGTTAATTGCTGTCAGACCAAACGATGACCTAGATTGACGGACCATCGTTCAATCGACGGTCCGTCATTTGGATCTGTAGGTTGGGTCTGTTGGACAAGCCTTTACTAAAATGGGCATAACCTTTTACTCGGAGGTCTGATTTTAGCAAGGTCAGTGACTAAGGAAAGCTAATTCAATTGTCTATATTTAGGTATATCATGGGCTACCTAATTCTTTTTATATTAAGAGTTATGATCGATTGAAGTTGACCCTACTACATTTTCCCCTACTGTCTGCTAATTTTCACCTACGGTTCATAGGTCCATCTACGCATCATACTGGTCAATCGTAGTTAATGTCAAAGAGTTGGTAAATAGGGTGTTGATCGAAGGACGCAGACTATGGGCCGTAGGTCCACCTGTCGTTCGACACATAGTCAAATTTTCTGTGCAGAGTTTTTGGGGGCTTCAGACTAAAATAACGGATGTGCAGTACAAGCCGTGGGTCAGGATATGATCTGTCGATGGTAACTGTCGATTGCACCTGCAGATATCTGAAAAAGCTGTGATCTGTTTTGGGTATGGGGTGTTAAAATATATCCCCATTGGGAACATTTGTCCTTGATTGAAGACTAAACTAGCTGAAATAGAGGGAGAGAGCTGCAATCTCTACTACTAAACACTGAGTTTTTGACTGAATTGAGTTCCGAGAACATGCAAATACGCTGAAAATGCAAGTACAAGCTGAGGGAATATGATTATTAGACTGAATTCACGTATGAATGATTGGAAAACTGAAGAGGAACTATTACCTCAAGCTGGAGTGTAATCGAAGAAAAGAGGTGAGTATACTTGGATTTCATGGCTGCTTCTACTTCCCAAGTAGCTCCCTCTACGGACTGAATCCTCCACAAAACCTTGAATGAAGCGACTTCCTTATTTCTCAACTTTCTAACCTGACGGTCAAGAATATCAACTGGTACATCCGCATAACAAAAACTATCTTTCACCGCCATACTCTCTAATGGCACTACAAAGGCTGGATTACCCACACACTTCTTCAAGAACGAGATGGGAAAGACCGAATGCACTGCTGCTAAGTCTGCTGGTAATTCTAACTCATGTGCCACCTTCCCAATCCTTTCAAGATCGTGTAAGGGCCTACACAGGTGACACTTTCAGGAAAACCCAATCATCAATATGGAACTCTAATTACCTTCTCCTTACATCTGCATAAGATTTCTGACGACTCTGGCCTGTCTTAAGTCTATCTCTAATTAGTTGCAATTTTTCATAGCATAAAGGACTGAATCTGGCCTTATCAAAGATGCTTCACCTAGTTCAAACAAACCAACAGTATATCTACACCTACGCCCATACATTGCCTCATAAGGGCTATCTGAATGCTTAAATGATAGCTATTATTGTAGACGAACTCAATAAGAGGGAGGTGATCATCCCAACTATTCTTGAAATCGATCACACAAACTCTACACATATTCTCTAGGGTCTAAATAGTACACTTTTCCTGTCCATCCATCTGTGAATGAAATGATGTGCTAAGGTTAACTTGAGTACCAAAACCTTTCTGAAACGACATCCAAAAATGAGAGGTAAACTGAGGACCTCTATATGAGATGATAGACAAAGGAACCCCATGCAACGTCACAACTTCATTAATGTAAAGCTAATCAAAGTCCTCTTTCAAATCTATAGTCTTGACCGCCAAAAAGTGAGAAGACTTAGTCATCCTGTCAACTATCACCCAAATGGATTCATGTTGTCTGCGAGTACGAGGTAACCCTGTGATAAAATCCATATTGATCACATCTCACTTCCAAGTAGAAATATCGATCTCTTCAGTCATATCTCCTGGTTTTTGATGTCTTACCTTGACTTGCTGGCAATTGGGGCACTTACTCACAAAATCTGCTATATCTCTTTTCATGCCATTCAACCAATAAACTTCCTACAAATCATGGTACATCTTAGTGACACCTGGATGAATAGAATATCTAGAGTTATGGGCTTTTGCAAGTATATGCTTTCTCAACTCACCCACATCAGGAACACACAATCTACTTTGGTAGCGAAATACACCATCTCCCCCTTGGGAGAAAACCACCACTCTCTGTTAAGTTCAAGCAAGATTAGATAAATGTCTTGCTTTTCCTTATCCTCAACTACGAAAGAGGATTCTGCCGCATTTTGAACTGTTGCACCACTGTCTGATATGCTCATAAGGCGAACTGCTAAGTGATCAAGCTTGTGCACATCCTTCACTAGCTCCTTACTTTCTCCTCAACATAGGCTACACTACCCATATATAATCTACTAACAGCAGCTGCTACTACATTTGTCTTACCAGGATCATATTGCACACTCATATAATAATCCTTAAGGAACTCAAGCCATCTCCTCCGACAAAGATTCAACTCTTTTTGGGTGAACACATACTTAAGGCTCTTATGATCAGTGAACACATCTACATGAACACCATACAAGGATTGTCTCCATATCTTGAGTGCAAAACTGCTGCAAGCTCGAGTTCATGGGTGGGATAGTTCTTTTCATGAAATTTAAGCTGTATAGAGACATAAGCTATAACCTTATATCGCTGCATCGACACACAATCTGGCCAATTCTGGATGCATCACAGTATATCGCATAACCATCTGAACCCTTTGGTAGAGTCAAGACAAGAGTTGTGGTCAATCTTGTTTTCAGTTCTGAAAAGTGTTTCTCACAATCATCTAACCACTGAAACTTAACCATATTTTGAGTTAACCTTGTCAATGGTGAGGCTATGTATGAAAATCCTTACATGAACCTTCTATAATAACACGCTAGACCAAAGAAACTTCTGAAATCCGTAGAGGAGGTAGGTTTGGGCCATTGTTTAACTGCTTCTATTATCTGTAAATCTATTTAGATCCTTTCACTAGATACAATATGACCAAGGAAAGAAATGAATTGCAACCAAAACTCACATTTGCTAAATTAGCAAGAAACTGGCGATCTTTGAGCGCCTGTAGAAAATTCTCAAATGACTCGCATGTTCGTCCTCATTCCTCAAGTAAATGAGGATAGCATCAATAAAGACGATAACGAACAAGTCTAAATAATATTTGAACACTCTATTAATCAAATCCATGAAAGTTGCAGGAGCATTGGTTAGTCCAAACAAAACAACTACAAATTCATAATGACCATACCGAGTTCAAAAGGTTGTTTTCAGAATGTCACTATCTCTGACTCTAAGTTGATGAAAACCCAATCTGAGGTCTCTCTTTGAGAAGTGACTAGCACCCTGAAGTTTGACAAACAAGTCATCGATCTTAGGGATGTGATACATATTCTTGATTGTGACCTTGTTCAACTATCTATAGTCAATGCACATTCCGAGAGAACTATCTTTATTCTGTACGAACAACACTGCTGCAACCCATGGTGAAATTCTAGGTCAGATAAAGCCCTTTAGAAGGTCTTTCAACTACTCTTTCAATTCCTTAAGCTCTGCTGGAGACAATCTATAAGGAAGAATATAAATAGGCTGGGTATCTGGAAGGAGATCAATTCCAAAATCGGTTTCCCTTTCAGGAAGGACTGCGGTAGATCTTCTGGAAACACTTCTTGAAACTCACATACTATTGGAACTAACTCAAGAGTTGATGTTTCAAAGCTAGAATCCTTAACCTAAACTAGATTATAGAGATAACCCTTAGAGGTCATCTTTCTGGCCTTAAGGTAAGAAATGAATCGACCCATAGGCGCTAAGATACTACCCTTCCATTCTAAGATTGGTCCGTCTGGAAACTGAAAATGAAAAATTTTAGTTCTACAATCCATTAAGGAATAACATGAATGTAACCAGTTTATGCCTAGAATTACATCAAAGTCTACCATTTCTAACTCTAAAAGATATGATGAGGTTAGTGTCTGAGATACCGTGACAGGGCAATTTCTGTATACCCGTCTAGCTGTAACTGGGTCACCAACTGGAGTAGAGACTGAGAAAGGTTCTGTGAAAGTTTACGGACTAACAGTGAATTGGAGGGTATATAAGGAGTTACAAAGGAAAGAGTAGCCCCTTTATCTAACAATGTATAAACATCAAGGTCAAACACTCATAACGTACCAGTGACTATAGAAGGAGAACCTTCCTAATCCTAGCGAGCCTGAAGAGCATACAACCTATTTTGGCGCTGACTGCTAGTTGTACCAGATGAATTACCATGATGAGTCGGGCGACATGGTGGTGCTGATGAAGTTGTAGACTGAGCTCTAACATAAACACCTCTTTGACCCTATCTAGAAGGACAATCCCTAAACCTGTGACCAGACGGACCGCACCCAAAGCGTCCTTCTTTTCCTGCGAGACACTCGCCCGGATGGTTCTTACCATTCTTAGGGCAAGTGGGGAAATTCTTGGGGGTTGAAACACTTCCATGATAATTAGATCGTGGTGCTCTAACATGTTTTTGGAGGATGGAACACTAGCTGATGAAGGGGATCGGTCTGAAAACTTCTATTGACTCTGTGAGGGATTTTCACCTCCCGATCTCTTCTGATAATAGTAATAGCTCGCAGTCTTAGCCTTCTTATTCTCGTTGGTCTGTTCCCTAAAATTATCACCCTACTAAGCATGAGTCATAAGCCTAGAAATATTCATATCTCCCAGTAACATAGCATTTCTGCACTCAGTTTTCACCAAATATGAAACTCCATACAAGAATTTATTCATCTAAGCCCTACAGTCAGCAACCATGTGAGGAGCATACCTGGAGAGTTGGCTAAACTGGAGTCCATACTCTTGGACTGTCTTGTTGCCCTTCTTAAGTTCATGAATTTTCTGCTTCTGCTTCTCTCAACTCTATTGGGAAAAACATGTCCAAAATGGTCTCACTAAAGTGACCCCAAGTAATATAAGAGTTGTATTTGCACCCCTATTCTCTTTACACTCAGTATACAAGATATGAGCCACATCTTTTAGCTGGTATGACGCCAACTCAAACCGATCATTCCCAGAAACCTACATCACCTCAAAGATCTTCTTGATCTCATTTATGAAATTCTAAGGATCTTCATCAGTTTGCGATCCTAAGAACTCAGGCGGATTCATCCTAACAAAGTCACGGACTCTTGCTGCTATTGATCTACCATTTTTATTCACATGATCTTGAACCCATTGATTATTTTGGTTGGCGACACTTTGAGCCAACATCTGAATAACACTAATGAATTCAGCAATAGAGACTTCTTGATATGGGACTAGAGGAGTTGTGTTTGCATTCATAGAGTTATCTCTACGAGAAGGCATGAATAGAAACGTAGAATATCAAGTTAAAAAGGAATTGGATCATATCTAACACACGATAAGAGTAACAAGAAAGTGAAGTTTTCCTAAAACACTTTGTATCCTCCTTCTCATTAGATGTGGTGAACTCTACACCCATGAAAAGGACTTTACATAGTGCGGCTTTTTAGAAATCCTAGGACACTTAAAACTAGTGCTCTGATACAAAGTTTTGACATGCCCCGAGCTACCCCCGAGATGCGGACATGGAATCTAGCAGCAAAAGTGATCCCACGCTAACCCTACTGGCATGATCATGAGAATACTAAAGACAATAAACTTAATGCGTAACCTAAATCATAATATAAACTAAAAAGATAGGGAATACCCATATTCTATAACTGATATAAATGAAATACTGATGAGTTTAATACAAAGAAATAAATAACTCAATACTTAGCTGAAACTAACTATGTCTGAAATAAACATCTAACTAACTAGAAATACTGGGATAAGCCCCAGCTAAGTCTAGCAAAAACTGAAACAAAATGACTAAAAGGCTGAAATGAACTCTTGACTATTGTCCTCGGAGAATGCGGACTCAATACTGAATCTCCTGAGCTGAAGATTGCATATTAATGTAAGTGCGATCTGGATGCTGAGAACCTGAACCTACATCACGAGAAGATGTAGCACATGTTTGCATCATTATTTGAAGGTACTGAGCATGTAGAATAGAGTAAAGCTGAAATAAAACATATTTGAACAAGCACAAAAGCAAGTATAGCAATCTAAACATGATATACTGAATGCTGAGGTAACTGAATGCAATGATCAATTTATAACATGTTGGAACTGAATACTGAATATACTGATAAATGGTTAATGCAAGAGAGTCTAAATGAACTATGGGAGCTACTAATAACCAATAATAAAATCACATGAGGTAAATGTGAAGTCTTATGTATATGCCCCAACGAGAGGATTCAATATACCTTGCCAGAGGTATAAAGATATGCTGACGTGATCACTAAACTTATTGCCCACATAGAGGACTTACAACCTACTTGGCTAGTAGTTCTGGGACTAATTGGGTATTTTGAACCCTAGTACAACTTGGTGTTATGCTACTCCCAATTGATTATGCAATAACTAATTATGACTGAGTTTCTGTAAATACTAGATAGCTGAAAATTGAATGTGCAAACTGAGAATGCACCAATTAATCTGGTAATTATACATTTATAACTGAGGTATGTATATCTGAAGTAATTGAAATATATGATCTAGCATGTGTAATTCATAAACTAAAGAAATACATAGCTAGAGTTATGAAATTCATGCAATAATCTGACTAATAACAAGGTAATCTAATTTGGAACATATAACTAAAAAAATTCCTAAAGTTCTGTCGATGTTGTAGAAACCCAAGGTCTAATAATGATATTAGAATCAAGAATATGACTGAAAAATAGGGATCTAATGGATGAAAGGAATCCACTAGTGAAATCCAACATACCTAATGATGAAGTTCATAGAGAAATATTTAGATTTTAGGGTTGAACTGATGGAACCTTTTTGCGTTCTTGAACTAGGGTTCTTGACCTTTTTATCCTTTCTTGCTTTTAATTTTCTAAGTTTTTGATTAATTATTTGACTTAGGTAAGTTTTACTTATGTTTCTAGGCTTAACTTGAAAATTTGATGATTTAGGGTCAAAACAACATATCTTAGGTTTAAACAAAGTGGGAAAAGACCAAAACACCCCTGAGTTTATTATTGTCAGACCAAATGATGACCTGGACTTACGGGCCGTCATTCAATCGACGGTCCGTAATTTAGCTCCGTAGGTTTTGTATTTTCGACTGGCCTTTACTAAAATGGGAATAATGCTTTACTCGGAGGTCTGATTTTAGCAAAGTCGGTGGCGATGAAAAGATAATTAAATTATATATCTTTTGGTATGTCATGAGATATCTAATTCATTTAGTTCTAAGATTTATGATCAATTGAAGTTGACCCAACATCATTTTCCCCCTAACTGTCCGCTAATTTCCACCTATGATCATACCTACGGTCCGTAGGTCCATCTAGAGACCGAGCTGGTCAATCGTGGCTCATGTCAGAGAGTGGGTAAATAGTTTGTTTATCAATGGACACAGACTACGGACCGTAGTCTGACCTACGGACCGTAGATTCGTCCGTCATTCGACACTTAGTCAAATTTTTTGGGTTGAGTTTTTGGGGGCTTTAGACTATAATGGCAGATGTGCAGTACGGGGCGTGAGTCGGGCTACGGTCAGTCGATAGTATCCCTCAATTACACCTAAAGATTTCTGAAAAACTGATTTTTGGTCTTTTTTGGATACGGGGTGTTACAAAAAATAAGATAAGATGTTAGTTGTAACACCCTATATGCTAGAAACAAACCAAAATGCAGATTTCAGAGTTGCAGGTGCTACTCACGAACCGAAAGGTGCCAACGGTCTGTTCTAATGGTTTGTTGTTCACCATCTGCAACACTTGCCAGAAAGGCCTAGAAAAATATTATATGTCTTGACCCGTGCTAGGACCTACAAACTGTAAGTCACACCAGAGACTGTGGTACAGGGCCAGCCCAGCATGGGTTAATCTACAATCTGTCCGGGGCCCCCAACAATTTTCAAGTCAAGGTTCTTTCGGTCTTTTTCTTATGAAATGGACCCCTAAACTACGTTGTTTAGCCCCTAAATTATGTATTATTTGGTGATATTTGGCCTAGTAAACTAATAATAACCTACCCCAGTAAATTTTTACTCAAAATAGTTGATAAAAATTAGAACCAGAGGAGAAAAAGTCGACCAGAACTTTCCAAAGTGCGACAAGGTTTTCATCTATTCGAGCCCGAAATCAAAAGATTTTTCTGTGGAATCGTCACCAGGTATGTGAGATTTCACGAGTGGGTTCCTTTCACCCATTAGGTCCCAAGATTTCAATTAGATTCTTGATTCCCTTAATATAATCTAGACATAGGGTTTCTTGAATGTTAGAAATTCTTGGGTTTTAAGTTTTAGAATGATCCAAATTAGATTTTCATGAATTTAGTATCATTTTCTGTAGATTCTTTCACGAATTAAGAAACATAGTAATGTAGATTCTTTTACTTCATGAGCTACACATGCTAGACCATTTACTTCATACATATAAATATATGGAACAATTTTCAAATGTTTCATTATCAGTATATTAATCTCGTATTATCAGTTTTCATGTAAGTATTTTGAGCTATCCAGTATTACAAAAAACTAGTCATAAATTGTTAATTACCTAATCCACTGGGAGTATTACCAAGTGGACTAGGGTCAGTCACCCTCAAGTTCCAAGAACTACATGCCTCGTAGGTTAAGTTCCCTCTGTTGGGAATTACATTTTTTTAGTGATCACGCCAATCATGTCTCTATACCTATGTAGGGTATATTGGATCCTCTCAATAGGGCGTATACATCATACTTAATATTTATCTCGTGTGGTCTTCTGTTGGTTATTAGTACATCCCACAAACCAATCATATTTTATTATATGTACCATGTTATAAGTTCCAAATTAGATTTAAGTTTTATCATGTTATAAACTTTGTCATTGCATTTATGTTAGTGTATATTCAGTATGGCTCAGTATCATCATCATGTTAATCTTATATCATTTCTCAGTATTTATGCTTTTATCCAATATGTTTATTATTCAGTCTTATTCTATCTTACATGCTCAGTACCTTTCAAGCAGTAACACATAATTTACGCTATATTTTCTAATGATGTAGGCTTAGATTCTCACCTTCCAGATCATGTATAGATTGGTTCTCGATCTTCAGTTCAGCAGAATCAGTGGTGAGTCCTCATTCTTCAAGGACAAGTGACATGATTATCTTCCTTTTCTTTTAGTTTTACTTTTAGTTTCAATTTTGCTATATTTGGTTGGGGCATGTCCAACACTTCTAGTTGTTTAAAGTCTATTTTCAGACATAGTTAGATTCAACTTTCATGTTTGAGTTTTAATTTTCACTTGTTAAACTCTCATTTTTCATTTGTTTTGATTTAGTATTTAGGTATTCCCCATCATTTCTGATTATCTCATTATTAGCTACCGTTCAATATTTATTGATACAATTTATCTTTCCATAGAATTGTTTGGTTTTCTTATGATGTGCCAGCTCAGGGTTATCTTGGGGTTACTCGTGATCCTATGTCCCGTGTTTGTGTCTTGGCGGTAACTTCGGGGTGTGAAAAACATAGTATCATAGTCTTAGCTTTAAGAGTCGTAGGATGTCTGAAAAATCACACTAAATAGAGTACTTTTCATGGGTGTGACGTGCACCACATCTAATGAAATGGAGCCTATAACGTGTTTTAGGAAAACTTCACTTCTTTGCTACTCTATCGTGTGTAATCTTTGATAAAATTCCCCATTATAACTCGACATTTTGCACTTTTAGATCATGCCTCTTGGTAGAGATTATGGAAAGAATGTGAATGCACACAATGTTAACACAACTTCTCTAGTCCCAGATCAGGAAGATTTGAATGCTGAGTTTTAGAATGCCACTCAGTTCTTGGCTCAGATTACGACTAACCAGAACAACCACCAGGTACCAATTCATGAAAATGGTAGTAGTGGATTAGTTGCATCTAGGGTTCGCGATTTTGTTAGGATGAATTCGCTAGAATTCTAAGGATCTCAGATTTGTGAGGATCCCAAAACTTCATAGATTTTGTCAAGAATATTTTTGGAGTGATTCAAGTGACAAGTAATGATAGGGTAGAGTTGGTATCCTCTCATCTTAAGGATGTAGCTCATATATGGTATACACAATGGAAATAAACTAGGGTACCAATGCAGCTCCTATCACTTGGGAATTCTTTAGTGAGACCTTTCTTGACAGGTTCTTCCCAACAGAGTAGAGAGAGGAAAAAACTCAGTTATTCATAAATTTGAAGCAAGGTAACATGACAGTCCAAGAGTATGGGCTCAATTTCACCCAACTCTTCTGGTATGTTCCTTACATAGTTGTCGATTTCATGGCTTAAATGAACACTTTTCTATATGGGGTATTCGACTTAGTGAAAGTAGAGTGTATGAGTGTTATGTTGCTGGAAAATATGAATATATTTATGCTCATGACTCCTGCTTAGAAGGTTAAGGGATACAAGCTTAGGCAACATGCTAACGAGAATAAGAAGGTTACGATAGGCAACTATGAGTATTCTCAATTGAAATCGTGTGCTGGAAATTGCAAACAGTTTCAGCAAAAGTTTTCAACTCCTTCACCTTTATTAGCTAGTGTTACATTCTCCAAGTTCTAACATGATCAGAAAGGTAGGGTATCAAGCTCTATGTCTCCAGTGAGTGTTTTACGCACCAAAACCTACCTAATTTGTCCAAAGTGTGGTAAGAACCATCCGGGCGAGTATCTTGCAGGAAGGGAATGATGTTTTGGGTGTGGTAAAACTGGTATTAGGTTGAAAGATTACCTTTTTGCTAAACAAGGTCAAGGGGGCAATAATAGAGCTTGGTCTAGAACTTCAACAACACTAGTTTGGTTTCCTGACTTAGCAGGGTAACTCAACTAGTACAGGAGACGGTCGACGCCACTTTTTTCCAGGCTCACCATGATAAAAAAAAAGATTCTCTAAATGTAGTCACTAGTATGTTATGAGTTTTCTAGGTTTTTATGCTTTGTTAGATCCAGGGGCTATTCTTTCCTTTGAAACTCCATATATAGCAGTAAAATTCAATGTTAGTCTAGAAAATCTCTCAGAACGCTTCTCACTCTCTACTCCAGTCGGTGACCCAATGATAGCTACACGAGTATACATAAATTTTCCTGTCACAATCTTTGAGAAAGTCACATCAGAATATCTTGTAAAATTAGAAATGGTAGAATTTGATATCATTCTAGGCATCAGGTTACATTCCTGTTATGCCTCAGTTAATTGTAGAACTAAGATTGCTCGCTTTTAGTTTCCAGAAGAACCAATCTTAAAATGGAAGGTTAGTAGCTTAGCGCCTATGGGTCAATTAATTTCTTTCCTGAAGGACAGAAAGATGGTTTCTAAAGGTTATCTCTACCATCTAGTTTGGTGTTAAGAATTCAAGCTCGAAAACCCCAACTCTTGAGTCAGTTACAATAGTTAATGAGTTTCCAGAAGTGTTTCTACAAAAATCATCTCGAAGTTCCTCCTGAAAGAAAAATTTACTTTGTAATTGACCACCTTCTAGATACCCAACCTCTTTCTATTCCTCCTTGCAGAATGACTCCAACTGAGCTTAATTAATTGAAAGAGCAATTGAAATATCTTATAGATGAGGCTTTATCAGACCCTGTATTTCCCCATGGGGTGCACCAGTGTTGTTCGTAAAAAAAGATGGTTCTCTTAGAATATGCATTGACTATAAGAAGTTGAACAAGGTCACAATCAAGAACAAGTATCCTATCCTCAGGTTGATGACTTGTTTGACCAACTTTAGGCTTCTAGTCATTTATCGAAGATAGACCTCAAATTCGGTTATAATCAGCTCGGTTATGAACCAAGGGTACCCCCTATACTTAACATGACACATAACACCCCTAAAGGAACTACGTAGGTCACTTAGCATATCATCACATAATCAAAGAATAATAAAGAGTAATAAAAGACATTTCAAGTCATTAAGAAGTTTCCATAAAAGCAAAGCAGAAGTCTGGACATAGTCTCATTTAGCCATCTATTACAATTGAAGTCTCGAAATAAATATTGTCACAACCCTTACAATAGGAAATCTGAAAGTTTAGTACAATAAAATAAAAGAAACAACAACATAGCACTTGTACTCGGATCCATCAGTACATACCACAAGCTTCGGATAATAGTAAATCCAACGCCGGAACCAACACCTTGTAGAAAAATGCCAAAGAAATATGAGTTAGCACAAAAATGCACGAAGAATGTAGTTATGCATAAAAATCCTTGAGATCATGATAAAAAGGAAATTTTAGGTGAAAGGTCTGCACTTTACCATGTTTAGAGTTCATCATGAAAATTTGTCTAAAAGCATTTGATACAATCATATTCAACATATTGAGCATCATATCATAATGGTTACAAACCATAAGTACCATCAAAACATCCTTGTTCAATGTATGAACAAGATCTCATACTATTATCCATACTAAGGAGAACTTATTAAGTAACTAGTCATATCATGATAGTGAGATTAACTTTAACCAACATAAACAATGAGAGCTTAATCATGGAATCCGATGTATACCCCAAACCGAAAAAGGGTTATCCTACTTACCTAAGGTAGAATTCAATTATTAACTTTTAGGTGGATCCACTAGCTAAAGACATATGTTGGCACATAGTTTATGGGATACTGGGATTTCTTCACGAAACCCACCCTCTATTAGCGGAGGAGCTTCCATACCATGAAACTTCTTCTAGAAACCCACCCTATACTAACAAAAGGGCTTTCATCTCAATATAAATATCCACTCAGTACTAAGCATTATTACCATTGAGTTTATATTAAGTTTTGCCTTAATTAATAATTAAAGAATAATGTCTTGACACTCAATCTAACAACTCATGTTAAAACTTCTAAATTAATTAGGGGAGACTACTCTTCAAACCTTAGAATCACTATATGTGACAAACCTTTGATATTGTATGATGTTCATACCTATGTGAAAATGAGGATAATCATTCAACCAACATAACAATTAGATTATGATACAAATACCTCACTCTCAAAGCAATCCAATTGTATACACACAAGTCTCATACATATATCTAGTTCTCATGTTTTTCCGTTCAAGGGATACAGATCACATTTAACCAATCAATTTAGAATCAATACAGTAGATATAAATAGTAACATGAATCAAATAACTTAACTACAATTCACCTAATTTGCAAGTCATAAATTAGGTTATGAGAAATTCATGGATTCACGAGAGATTTTATCATAAAACCACCATTAAAAAGTAATTTAATCATAATATAAGACAATTAAATCATTGAAATTCTTTTTAGAAAGAATCCATGACTTGGAGTGAAAACCCTAGATTGACTTTGAAATTGAGAGTTTGAGGACTTGATGGATGAAATTATAAACATGAATAAAAATTACCATACCTTAGATGAAGATTCTTCATGAATTTGGGTGTAGAGATGAGTTTTTGGCACTATACTTCAACTTCTTCTTCTTCTTGTTCTTTTTCTTCTTCTTCTTCAATGGAGGTTTTAGTGAGAGAAATATTGAAGAGGAATTGATTTGATTTCGGGATTTTTGAATTATGATTTAGATGGGTTATTTTAGGTGGGAAAAATAATTATATCAGTATTTAAAATAAGGTTAAAAATACACCACCTAACAATTTAATGAAAAGGAAATTACAAAAGAACCCGCAACCTTAACTGGCAAATGGCAGTTTCAGGAATGACATATGTTTAGTGACCTAGGGACCGTAGGTGGACCTACTGTCCATTCTGAAAGTCCTTTGGTCCATGGTATGGGACTAAGAAAAATACGGTAGGTCGATCCTTGACCCACGACCTCCACCTACGGGGCGTGGGTCCATTCACGGATCGTGGATGCCCTTCGTGGGTAGGCTATCTCTTGATAACTTTTTGGGATGTCTCGACGTCCTCTTCAAAAACCTATGGTTTGTCTTTGGGGATTATGCCTTGACTTCTGCACCGAAAAACACTTATATTGACTACCGGAGATTATTTTACGACTCTAACCTTTTCATTAAACCCCAATTAGGCTACTATTTTACACATTAGGCTCTAGCTTAGTTTTACTAATTTTTTAGAATGTTACAAGATCAGAGTCAAAGATAGTTACATTCAAAAAAGAACGTTTAGAACTCGGTATGGTCATTATGGATTTGTATGTATGTCATTTGGAATGACCAATTCCTTACAACTTTGATGGGTTTGATGAACATAGTGTTCAATTTAACAAATGTTTTTGCTCTAATTCCATGTTTACCTCACCTAGAATCGAACAATTTCCCTTGAACTCTTTTGGATTACTAAACCCAACATAATTACAAAAGAATCCACTGAAAATTCCTCCATAAAAACCTTCAAACACAAAATACTCATATGAAGAACTTGACAAAATTTCATTCTTAAAGAATGAAGAACAAAACATCAATAAACTCAATACATGAAGTCTTATGAATGAATTCGATTAGGGAACTTGTGATTGGTGTGATGGTGAACAAACTCAGCACTACGAAAGCTTACATACCTTGAAATAATCAAATCCTTTGTGAGAATCCTCAAAGCTCGCAAGAATTTTGAACAATTGATGCTTTTCTCCCATTTTCCTCTTGAACTTCTCTCAAAAACATTAACCATGTTTAGAAAGTACTAAATTTGATTCCAATCAGTTTGAGCCCTAATAAGTTAACAAAAACGAGTTAGTCTAGTGGGGGTAAGGAAAAGACCAAAATACCGCTTCTTAAAACGAATGAATTTACTTAAGTGGACAGGATGTATTCAAACGACCATCTCTTTTTTCATCCAAACTTGGAATTTAGGAAACTTGGCGGAGTTTGAAAGATGACTCAATGATCTTTCATTTGATACCTTGTGGGTCACCCAATTCATTTTGAACTTAAAGTTATGATCGTTTGAAGTTGACCCAATATTCACATTTGGAGACTAACTTGCAAAATTCTCAATTTAGCTATTTTTTGTTTAGGTCTTTCTAAATTTAGATCTCTCTAAGGTCAGGTGTTACAATATCTTTCCCTAGGGATTATCCTTCTTCGATTGAGATTACTTTAAGAAGAAATGAGGGTGGAAACATCTACACCCAACTTAAACACCCAACATAACACACTTAGCATTTCAATTTAAAGAGTGATAAAAAAGAGTTATTACCTTCATTTGGAATTTCTCCTTGATCAAAGAGATGTCAATATCTCTTCGTCATCTCCTTCTCAGCCTCTTAAGTAGCTTTCTTGACGAACAGATTCCTTCATAAGAACTGTATTGATGCTACTTCCCTGGTTCAACTTGCGAACCTAACGATCAAGGATCTAAACGGACATCTTCTCATAAAATAGATTGTCTTTAGCACCAATATTCTCAGTAGGGATAATAACCGAAGGATTTCCCATATACATCTTTAACATAGTAATTTGAAACACTAGATGGACTGCTTTTAACTGTGCCGATAGCTCCAACTCATAAGATACATTGTCAACTCTTGGATATCCTATAAGAACCAACATATCGGGGAGTAAACTTCCCTTTCTAAAAAAAATATCATAACACCCTTCATGGGTGAGACCTTCAAGTAAACCCAATCATCCACCCCAAACTCCATGTCTCATCTACTAACATCCATAATGGATTTCTGACGACTCCACGCCATTTTCAACCTCTCTTCAATGATCTTCATTTTCTCCGTAACTTGATGAACATGGTAAGGTCCTATAAACCAATAGCTTCATAAACTCAAACCATTGAATAAGAAAATCTACATCTTTTCCCATAAAGAGTTTTATAAGGAGACATCTGAATTCTATAATAATAGTTGTTTTTGTAAACAAATCTTTTAAAGTGTAAGTCGCATTCTCTACATAACTGTCACTTGAAGGATGGAAATTAGTTGTCAAAATTACCTTTGAAACCCGCAGAACCCTCCGTGATACGAAACTTAAATTCCTAAAACTAGGAACTAGCTCCGCGACGCGGAGGCTGTGCGACATTCCATTTGACAAAATCTTCTTTATTTGTTTTTGAACTCTAAACCCCATGGGTTCATTCACCAAACACTCAGAATCCACTAAATGTTCAACATTCATTATATTGTACTCAAAATTGAACCTAATATCAAGGACTAGGATCAACATTTGCCTAATAAATTGAATGAAACAAGAATTTAATAGAACTCCAACAAAACTCATCAAGAATTCAACTTCTATGCTTTCAAGAACGTAAATTCGCTGAAATGAATCATGATTGGCACGTGGAAAATTAACCCAATGCTATTTGATCTCACATACCTTTGTTGTCTCACTCCTAACAAAATCCACAAGCTAATCTCGACGATATTGATGAATTTTGAACATTCTTCGCCGTTCTTCTCATTTCCCATCTTCTTTCTCTTCTATAAAAACCCCAACTCTTTCTCCAAAATAAACTTACTAAGTTCATATTAGACTGCTAATTAATTGCCAAAAATGAATTAAAATAAAAGGGTAAAGAAAAGACCAAACTATCCTCTTAAAATCCAGATTGGACTTTCCTTGTTCGAACAACCTAACTTTCAAAACACATAACTTGCTCATACGAACTAGGAATCTAGCAAAATCAGTGGCATTGGAAAGATCATTCCAAGAGTTTTCCAACCATATATGGAAATAAACCTAAATCATCATGATCGAGGAGATATGACTGTTTCAGGTTTACCAAAAACTCACTTTTTCCAAACTTGACAAATTTCCAGATTTTTATTATTTCCAAAAATAACTATTTCTACTTCTTAAGTTCTTCTTAGCTATTTCATATTGTGAGATATTACAGTATCTCCCTCTTGGAAACATTCCTTATCGAACGAGATTACTCTTACTAGGCCAAGGTTGAATATGCAACCATTCATTTCAACCACCCAACATCCAATGCAATCTTTTCTACTCCACTAATAAACTTCTCTCAAGTCATGGTAATATTAAGGGAACCCAGATGAATGAAATATCTGGGGCTATGAACTTCCGCCATGATCCTGTTTTGGAGTCCATCCACTATTGGTACACACAATCTACCTTGATACCGTAATACACTATATCCCCCTTGTTCAAAAGCTAATATTTTTTGCTTATGAACATTTGGCTTTAATTCAAGCAATAAAGGATTTTGGTCTTTCTTCTATTTTACTCTTACACTAACGAGGATTCAATCATTCATCACCACTACTCCACCTTCTATGGAATTCATTAGTCGAAATCCTAATTGTGCAAGTCTATGCACCTTTTTTCTCTTTCTTATCTTCCTCAGTATGGGAGGAACTACCCATAGACAACTTGCTTGGGGAATCAACAACAATATTAGCCTTACCGGGTGATAAGGAATACTCATATGATAATGCTGTAGTAATTCTAAACGCCTCTTTTATCTGAGGTTAAGCTCATTTCATGAATGAACACATACTGAATATTCTTGTGATCAGTGAACACATCCACATATACATTATAAGGGTAATGGTGTCATATTTCCAAAACAAAAACTACGGCAGCCAACTCTATGTCATGGGTTGGATAGTTTTTCTCATTAACTTTCAACTATTTATAGGCATAAGTTATAACTTTGTCATTTTGCATTAATACACAACCCAATCCAACTCTAGATGCATCACAATTCATCACAATTGAGTATTTTTCTGTAAGGTCAAAATTGGGTAGTAGTCAACCTCTTTTTCAATTCCTGAAAGCTTTTCTCACAAGCTTCAGACCATTGAAACTTAATTGTCTTCAAATTCCACTGGTCAAATGGGATAAAAGAAAATGATAACCCCTCTACCAACCTTCTATAGTAGTCAGACAAGCCCAAGAAACTCCTAATATCATTTGGAAAGGTGGTTCTAGGCCAACTTTGCGCTTTTTCTATCTTTAAGGTAACAACTCTAAATCCATCACCAGACACTGTGGCTCAAGAACAACACATACATAATCCAAAACTCAAATTTACAGAAATTAGCATATAATTCTTTATTTGTAAAAGTCTAATGATTTATTTAGAGATGGCTAGCATGATCTTCTTTGTTTCTCGAATAGGATAGAATGCCATTAATGAAGATGATAACAAACATATCTAAGTAGTCTTGTACAATTTAATCATAAGCTCCATGAATGTTCTAGGAGCATTGGTCAAACCAAAGGACATGGCCAAAAACTCATAATGACCATATTGAGTTCTGAAAAATGTCTCTGGAATATCACATTCCTTTGCTCTTAACTAATGCTATCCAAATTTGAGGTCTATATTTGAAGAATGGGTGGCACCCTGAAGCTGATTGAAAAAATCATCAATTCTCAGAAGATGATACTTGTTCTTGATGGTAATCTATACACATCCTAAGGGAACCATCTTTCTTTCTTGCAAACAAGACACGTTCGCTCCAAGGTTAGACACTTGGTTGAATGAAACCTTTATCTAGGAGATCTTTCAACTGTTCTTTAAGATCTTTCAACTTTGCTAGGGCCATCCTAGATAGCGAAACAGAGATAGGACGAGTACATGGAAGAATGTATATACCAAGTCTATTTCTTTATCAGGATGGACTTTGAGAAGATCATCAAGAAAGAGTTCTACAAGCTCTTTTACTACTAAAACTGACGGAACAAGAGGTACCTCAACACTTGAGTCATTAACTCGGACTAAGTTATAGACATGCCCCTTAGAAAATAAATTCCTTGCCTTAACGGTACGAAACAAAAGGACCCTTAGGAACTGTTGAACTACTGTTCCACTCTAAGACTAGCTCACATGGAATTTGGGGCTACACAACTCGAATTCTACAATCTATTGACACATAGCATGTACGAAGCCAATTCATACCCAGAATAATGTCAAAATCTAATATGTATAAATCAATTAAATTAGTTGTGGTATCTTTGTGATTGATGAAAATGGGACAATCATGATAGACTCTTTTTGCTAGAATGAACTCCCTAGTAGGTCTAGAAACATTGAAGGGCTCATACAGTTTCTCAATAAGAACATCACTTATTTGCCACATAAGGGGTTACAAAAGATAAACTTGATCCTGGGTCTAGTAAAGAGTAAACATCAAAAGTAAATACTTTGATCATACAAGTGACAACATCTAGAGAATCCTCTTTCCCTTGGCGACTATTGATATCATAAAAGTGGGTTGTCCCACGGCTAGTATCTGAAGTAGATCCTCTAGGTGCAACTCTGATTGGTGGAGTAACTAAAGAAGATTGGTCTTTATTGCCCCCATAAATTTAACTTGCATGTTCTTTGGGCACTCTCACATGAAATGCCCATTCTGGGAACACTTGAAACAATCGGTAGAGCCTTACTACAAGTACCTGGGTGGTTCCTACCACACTTAGTGCAGGCAGGAGGCTTACGACCCCTTTGCATCATACTACCCTCAGAATAGGCAGACTTAGCTATGAACTTCTGACTATTGTACTCACTTTTATTACTAGGTGTAGGTGCTCTCGCATATGATGGAGCAGGTCCCTTTGATTTTGGTTGGAAAGAAGAGAAGTTGTCATTTCTATTTTGTTTCCTGAACTCATTTCTTAATGTCTCAGCTCTCTCATTCTGAAAGTCTTTTTTATTCTTCATCTTATCCTCCTCAACTTATTTCACAAGGATCATTAGTCTTGCCATGTCCATATCGCCTATCATCATAGATTTCTTGCCTTCCTTGCTTGACTGATGAGACAACCCAGCAATAAAAAAATTCATTCTACTCCTCGTATCAGCAACCACCTCCGAAATATAATGAGAAAGCAGTGTGAACTTAAGACTATACTTACTAAAATAATAGACTCTAGCTTAAGGGTGATATTTTCTCTTATCCTTTCCTCTCGCGACTCATGGGGAAGGAAACGCCCCGTGAAATCACTCTCAAACACATTCCAACTTAATATTAATGCATCTTTAACCCTATTCTTTTTCCATTTGCCGAAGCAGATTCTAGTGACACCCTTTATTTGGTATGCAACTTGTCCCACCGTCTCAACTTTAAAAAAATGCAATATCTCAAAAAATTTCCAAAGTACTTCAACAATGTTCTCTAGATCCTCTATGAAACTTGAACCTATAAAGCTTGGTTGATTCATCCTTACAAACTCATGGATCCTTAAAGTATCAGCCACTTCCTGTCGATTATGTATCTACCCAACTTGATGAGTCACAACTTGATTTAACATCTAGATAGCTTCACTGAATTTAACATTGGTGACCTCTTCTTGGGGCTGCACTTCAACTGCATTAGTTACCCCTTGTTCCTCAATATCTCTCCTAGCAAGAAGACCTCAAACAATTCTTTGTCAAGGCATGATTATCTAGGAACACACACAAACATAAGTTAGAAGAAAACTTTGTAAAGACTAAACTCTAACGCATGAAATTAGTATGAAAAAAGTGAAGGAGTTCCCAAATATTGCAGCCTCCGAATTATAGATGTAGCGCGCTCCACATTGATAACTAGGACTCTATAAACACGACTTTATAGACTCCTTAGGAATCTTAACTCTCTGCTCTGATACCATGTTTGTCATGCCCGAGCCTATACCCTGGGTGTGGTTGGCACTCGAGAACCATTGTTGGCCCCAAGTGAACCCTTGTCCTGACTTACTTACTTAACAGAAAACTTAAACTCAACAAGATAAGTTCATATAATAAATTGGAATGTTATTAAAGAACATTCAATTGGATATTAAGGCAAAATCAAGGCTCAACATGGAAAAATGACAATGAAAAGACTTAAGAACTAACTGTCTATGAAGCCTCTAAAAACAACTAAGATGGATGTTAGGAAAAACCTCAAAACATCCTAATGAACTAAAACTAATACTGAAAAATGAATATGGATCCTCTAGAAAGCAAATAGGCTCACTAACTGCCTCTGAACTGCTCATTGGATCAATGGTGCATTGGATGTCAATCCTAGTTACCTGTGTCAGCATCATAAAACAATGCAGAACAACTTGTATAAAAAAATGAATGTATGAGAAAAGATTCTAAAAGAAACGCTTACCTTGGCTCTTCTGAACTAATGCATAAACTTAACTTAAAGTAAATCGATGAAACACATACAATATATGAAAAGCTTTATGAAACAGTAAAAATAACTTATTCGTTAAAGAAACTGTAATAACAACTAGACTTTACTTATACTGAAAATTACTATAGTTTATGTGGGAGATTCTGTAACTGACAACCTCTTCTATGAGCCTAAGTAGTGATACATCACTTCATCTCACAACCATCCTATACCTTGCCGGGGGTATATGACCAAACTCACTTAATGGATCACTAGTATATGCAAAAAGGATTCATATAAAAATTATGGCCCTTTTCTACCCATGATGACTACATGGTTCATGGAGACTAGAGTTAATATGAACGGACATCCTCATATCGGTTCTCAATTCTACTCCCAAAATATATTTAGCTCATGTGTTTGTTAAAACAAACTCTTTCTTTGGTTTGAGATTATTACTCAAAACTTTGCTTAAAAGCTCTGTTTAAATCGATGTTCCCTTCTTACTCAAAATGTGAAAACATTTCGTACTTCTTGGGAATACTTAGTTCTCATATATTTCTTTAAAGAAAAGAACTTCAAATATTTAATATTTGCTTAACTTGAAACTTATATCTTAAAATAATACATTTGTGAAAGACTTTTAAATGCTTTAAAAACTTATTTTGACTTAACTTTTTGATTTCTTGACTTAACTCTTAACTTCTTGACTTGACTCTTAACTTTATTTGAATTGAATTTTGGATTCAAGGATTAAGAGTTGCGATAGGAAAGATCTGATCATGATGGTTAGGAATAATTTTAGATACATAATCAAGAGAAAAAACCAAAGAGAAAAACTTTATGGTGGGTCCGTGATGTGGAGAAGCTTTTAAAATTTGGTTTCGAAAATGTCTTTTAAAGGCAAATTATATCCACGATGCGAAGGCAAAGCTGGATCCCGCCTGACGAAATCTTCTTTTTCGTTTTTCAACTGTAAAACCCCATGGGTTCTTTTGCCAAACACTCAGAATTAACTAAATGTTCAAAGAACACTATATTCTACTCAAAATTGAACCTAATATCACGGATTAGGATCAACAACTCCTCAATGAATTTCAAGAAACAAGAATTTAATGGAACTTCAACAAAACCTTTATGAATTAATTTTCTAAGCTATCAAGAACTTAAATTCGATGAAAGAAATCATGATTGGAGCATGGGTAAATTAACCCAACTCTATATAATATCACATAACTTTGTAGGGATCACCCCCCACAAAATCCACAAGCTAATCTCAATGATCTTGACGAATCTTGAACGTTCTTCGCCTTTCTCCTCTTCTTTTATCTTCTCTAAAAAGCCTAACTCTTTATCCAAAAGTGCAAATTGACTACGTTTAGCTTAGACCCCTAATTAATTACTAAAAATGAATTAAAATAAAAAGGTAAGGAAAAGACCAAATTACCCTTTCAAAATCCGGATTGGACTTACCTTATTCCAACAACCTAACTTGCAAAAGTCATAACTTACTCAAACGAACTCGAAATTGAGCAAACTTAGCGGCTTTGGAAAAATAGCTCCAAGAATTGTCCAGCCATATATGGAAATAAACCTAATTCATCCTGATCTAGGAGTTATAGCTTTTTAAAGTTTACCAAAAACTGACCTTTTCCTAACTTAAACAAATTTTAAGATTTTTATCATTTCCCAAAATAACTATTTCCAGTTCCTTGCTTCTTCATAGCTAGTTTAAATTGCGAGATGTTACATCCCAACACAATGAAAGCTTACATACCTCGAAATAATTAAAACCTTCGCGAAAATCATCAAAACTTCCAAGAATCTTGAAAGTTGGAAGCTTTTCTCCCTTTTTCCCTCTTGAACTTCTCTCAAAGACCCTAAACATAATTAGGAATGACTAATCCAAAGAGTTTAGATCCTTAAAAGGTTAACGAAAACGAGTTAGGCTAGTGGTGGTAAGGAAAAGACCAACATTCAAACGACCATATCTCCTTAACCCAAATTCAGAATTTAGAAAACTTAGCGGCGTTTAAAGGAGGACTCAAAGATCTTTCAATCGGTACCTTATTGGCCATCTAACTAATTTTGAGCTGAAAGTTATGGTCACTTGATGTTGACCCAAAACTCATATTTAGAGACTAGCTTTCAAAATTCTCAATTAGCTATTTCAAGTTTAGCTCTTTCTAAATTTATCTCTTTCTAAGACCGAGGTGTTATAAATACCCATGCATAGAGCCCATCCACCCATTTAACCGGGCATGAATCAGATTAAGGCATGCATCTTTTAGGGTACAAGTTTTCTCTCTTTTTGGTGGTGATTTTTTAGGATTAAAGTTAAGAGACCAGAAGATTCAATCTTGGAAGCCAAACAGCATCAAACCACATAATGAAGAAGTGGGACACAAAATTTTCTTATGAATGACACATACACTTATTTCTCCATCATAGGAAGCAACTACATTTTTGTTAATCCATCTTATATAACAAATAAAAAGATGAGAATAACCATTAAAATAAAAAAACATTAGTTTTAACCAACTATAAATTCTTCCTTTTAAGCTTGAACAGATAATCATAATATGGAGTTGAAATTTCTTCTTTTACTCATTTTCTTGTCAGTGAATTTATATCCCATGACATCCTTGGCAGATCATGGAATAAAGTACACTAAATTAACAAAAGTTTGATCTATTAGATACCAAAACTAACTTTTTGGACCATGAGAATAATCAATATGCTATCCAAATAGTACTAACTATTGTAAACAATGGCACAATAATTCAGAAATCTAAGAAGCAAGTTATAGAAATAATCTTATATTTAAGGATTATCAAAAGAAATAATGTAAATAAATGGTAAGGACATCATCATCTAAAGAAGAAACTCATTTTTTCCCTAAAAACTCATATTGAGATATATGAACAAATGACATTACTCCTTCCGATAGTTGGACCTTCAATAAAAAAAACAGTTCACCTCATTACTTTATATAAATAGGCATACTGTAATGAAAAATCATTTATAACATAAGAAAACGGGTTGAATCTATAATACTGGCTCCATCAACATTACTATATATTGTTACCCTTGCAAATATATGATTGATAATAACAAAATAACAAATTGTTTACCTAACTCATGTAACTGATGCGAGCATCCATGTTTTGATGGAATAGAATATAAATTAACTCAATAATAAGAGCCCTTTATAAAATTAAAGTTCATTAACAAACATAGTAGCACTAAGAGGGTGGAAACTGCAAAACACTTATGACAATAGTTGTGACACCCTAACTTAATATTAGAAGTTCCATATCAACAAAATGCAAGAGAGTATTGGGTATTTTGTTAACAAACCTCATCAATTAGTGACACATTTTAAAGTCGTGTGAGACTAAGCTTAGATAGGAAAATATCACTAGTGGGTGGACCTTAAAATGGTATCAGAGCAACTATTGTGTCAACCTTGTCAAATTGGGCTAGAGTTCTGAGTTTAGACCAATTCTGGTAAGGAGGGAGAGATGGGGGGGGGGGGGGGACGGCAATGCTATGTATAGGAAAATCACATACGATGAGGAAAATCTTAGAAAAAACATTGAGTCCATTAAGGGGTGTGTGCGACGCCCGACTTAATATTAGAAGTCCCACATTGGAAAAACACTAGAAAGATGTTGAGTATTTAAGTAAGTAGCCTTAAAAACTAGTGAACATTTTAAATTTATGCGGACCTATGCTCGAACTGGAAAATATCACAAACAAAGTGGGCAGAGTCAATCAGAGTCAATCATGTGTTACCCTTATTGATGTCTGACAGAGTTCGACTGAGTTTAGGCAAATCCTGGTAAGGTGGGGCTAACCTCAGCGTTGAGCAGAGAAAAATCACATATGAGGGGGAAACCTCAGCGAGGACGCTGAGTCCATAGAGGGGTATATATGATGCCTCAACTTAAGATTAGAAGTCTCATATTGACATGGTACAAGAAAGATCTAATGTATTTAAGTAACTAGACCTTACCAACTAGTGACACATTTTAAAGTCGTGTGGACTAGGCTTAGAGCGAACAATATCACTAGCGGGTAGGCATTTACAATAGATCTTTCCTTATGCAAGAAGTCAATATAGTCCTAAAGAGTGAAATAATGACTTAGATTTTTATCTAGATTTAATAAGCCCAGTTTTGTAGAGAGAGAAAACTTGAGTTTGTTGAGGAACTACAACTTTCAAATAGTTATCTACAATGGAAAAAAACAAAGTAGAGTAATTTAGACATGTGCCGACTCAATATCACCTATTTAAAAAGTAATGAAAATACCCACTTTTAAAAATAAATCTCTTGTCATAAATACAAACCCCTTATAAGTACTCAACAAAATACCAGACAAGAATTATTTCTATTTTTCTTAAATTTATATCTTTATAGTGAAACCAATTCCTCAAATCCTTTGTAGGAAGATGTTGGTATAAAAGAAGAGAAAAAGAACAAGTACCTTCCTAGACTATTACTGAAATCTCAAAGACACACCTAAACTCAACTAGGGTCTTATATATTACCCACTGAACTCTTTTTTTTTATTTTTTTGTGCATCTTTATGTGGACATGACACCTTCAACCTATAACACCCTAGAAAATTTTGAGCTAAGACTCGAACCACGCGTCGTTGTAAGTAGTATTTGACCAAGGAATTTATAATTTCTTAACTTTTAAGTTCACTAGATGTATTACCTTGAGTTCCAAAAAGAACTAATTGAAAATAGCAAAATATGAAATATTGCAAATTATGCTTAAGTTAGAAGTTTTAGGTCAACTTCAAATGACCATAAGTCTCACTAAAATATGATTTAGGTGTACCATAAAATGTAAAATTAAAGTTCTTTGAAATATATTTTCAACCCCACCGAGTTTGCTAAATTTTGAGTTTGTACGAGTGAGGTAAACCCTTTTAAAGTTAGGTTTCCCAGTTAAGAAAAGCCATCCGAAAATATTAAGGGGTATTTTGGTCTTTTCCAAACCCAATCAGGCTTAATTCATTTTAGTAAGTTTTTAAGGTTATGATCTAATTAAGTTCAATTTTATAATCCTAATATATGCCTAAGGTTTTAGTTGAAAGTTCAAGAAGAGAATAAAAAAAGAGAAAAGACGAGAAAAGAGGAAAGGATCAAAGCTTTCGTCGAGGTTCTTGAGTTTAGTAGCGAGTTTTCTCTATAGGTTTGATCCATAAGAGTTACGTGAATTCACACAACAGTGGGTTTGTTCAGCCACGTGCCAAACATATTTATTTCAGCGTAAATTCATGATAAAAAGGTTAAAAATTTGATGTTCTTGATATGTGTTCTTGAATTTGTCTTCGTTCTTGAATTGGGCTAAGATTGAGTTATTCTTAAAATTATTGCATCAATTTCTAGAGTTTATTTGAGATTGATTCTTGTGTACATAAAATGGTGATGTAAGGCGAAAAATATATATTTTAATCATTATTTGCCTCACAATTATTATTTATATTTGTCCTTTTTAGCATAGATTTAATGGATTGTGCTAAATATTGTATTTTATTTGTAAGACTAAATTGGTATAAAGTTGAAGAAGTTTGGAGCTTAAATTGACCATAGGAGAGACAAGATAGACCAGATAATATAGAGAGCTCGGTCAACCCATTAAATTGAGGAAATTAGTGCTCAGGAATTACGCTAGGAAGACGAACAACTTGCCTGGTTAAAAAATAGGATGAAATATAAATGTTCGCCAGTTAGTCTATTTTTCCATGCTCAACAATGTAGTTAGATAACTAATTGGGGTAGGCGGTGAGAGTTGTGTAACCCGGATCATACTATCATCCTTATATGACACATGATATCCAATATATGTTGTAGCCCAGAGAATTTTTAATTTATTATTTAATTCCTACATTCTTTTCTTTTGACACTCTTAAGCAAATAATTGAACTAGTATACTTAGGTAAAAATAGTTATTGACAGGTCCTTTGGTTCGATAATTTGATTCTTTTAAGACCCACTATATTACTTGCGTGACCACACACACTTGTGTGTGCAATTGGTAGCAACAATTTTTTGGTGCCGCTGAAGGGGACTTAGAAATTAACTATTCTTATAGGTTAGAATTTTTTTAATTTTATTTTAGTTAATTTTTTTATAAATAATTATTTTTTATTTTTTTTTCTTTCTTGGAATAATTTGGTACTCTTATTGATATGGATGATTGGGATAAATCGTGGTTGGGTGATGCAAGTTTTTTATGCAATTTATGTGGTCATAAGTATATTCATTGGAATGGTTGTTCAAAATCTAATTCCTTTCCCCCAAACCCCTATTATTATTATTCTATTATTTGTGATTTTTGTAGGGGCGATGAAGTGCAAATTGTGAAACAGGTTTCACTTATAGAACGTACGAACATGTTGGATAAAGTTAATTTAAAAATCACTGGAGAAATATTTGAATGCAAAAGGGTGCAAAGAAAATTACAATATAAGCTTGATGTTATTCAATCAACAATTACAATCCAACATGAATTAGAAGATATTGAGGCCCAACAAGGAGAAAGTTATAAAGAAAAAGAGATAATAAGCCAATATTGGATACATAGACGAATTTAACTTATAAAGATTGAAGAGTCTATCCGTGATGAAATAACATACCTGTCAATCCATCTGATCAAAGAAAGAGTTGAGGTCCCACAAAAAATTGATAAATTTAGCTCAGATATTCATGACTTAGAGGCTTACTTAAACAAAAGATTGAGGCCTTTGAAGCCCAATAACCAATTGTTGTGGATTATGACCAACTAATGGAGAAAAAAGAGGAACTTCAACCATTCAACTACACCTTATTTCTTAATATTGATGTTGAGAAAGAATACAAAAGTCAGAATGCTATAAATAATGTTGCTTTAAAGTTTAGGGCACTTGAATCTCATTCAGAACACTTTTCTATAAAAATTTGCACCAATGTATGAGTGTATTGATGAGGAACAAGGATCCCACATTCTAAAGATTTTTAGTCCACGTAGACAAAATGATATTCCTAACTTAAGGACCAAGAAGTGCAAGATGTGACGTATATTTGTTGGTTCCTTTATCTTTATACCACTACAACTTGAGTGGAGTAGAAAAATAGATGCAAAGTTAGGGGTAAAATTCATAAGTTTAAAGTGGAAAGAAAAGTGGTTAATTTATTTGTATTGTGCCACGATGTTAAAATGAGCGCTTATTGGGAGGAAACCCAATTTGTAGTCTAACTTCTTATTTTTATTTTTTATTATTAGTATTATTTTCTTTTGTTGTTCTTACAGGTTTTAGGGAAGTCTGAATATCCAATATTTGGAGTTAAGGAGCATGTTTGAGCTTAAGTGTGGTGTGACGACCCTTGATTTGAGAGAATATACTACTAGCTATCCCTAAAGGCATCAAGAAGTTTTTCTTACCCTTTTTTTAAATTTTATTTGATGCTTTGGGACATAGCATACTTTTAAGTGTGGGCTGGAAGAATAAACTTCTAGGTTTTATTGTTTTATTGAATCTTTTATTTTTTTAGGATGGGTTCCTTGGATTTTGTTGTCGGTTCTTTTCCCGAGGATAGTCCCTTTTGAACCACATGTCTTTTATTTTTTTAGGGATATTTTTTTTATTTTATTTTTTTAGAGAAAACAAAAGACTCTTTTGAGTGTTGTGTGATACTTTCTATTTAGGCCTAACTTTTGAGAAGGTATTTCTTGTGAAAGCTTGATTGATAAGGAAATTGCAGACTCTTTGTCACCTTAACTCATGGTTATGCCTTTGTATGTGTGTGTATTTATATCTATCTATCTATCTATCTATCTATATATATATATATACATATATACATATATATAAATATATATATATATATATATATATATATATATATATATATATATATATATATATATATATATATATATATATATATATATATATATATATATAGTTCTTCTACAGTTTGTTATGATTCTATCTCTCTTAAAGTGGAATTGATCTACCTTGATTGATACTTGTGTCATGTATGGTGAGATTTTGTGTATTCCATGTTTCTCATCTTAATCTAGAACTTGTCCTACATGTTATTGAAGCGGAATAAAAAGTGTTTCTTTGTTTAGGAGATGATAATAGACTTTCTTTGATTTGTCTGACAAATTTTAGCCTTTTCAGATATTATATCACTAGTCAACCTTTTTTAGCGTGTAGCTTTTTGTTGGTAGCCATATTTGTGTCTTGGTTCCTTAAGAATTATAGCATAGACGTATTATAATTATCAATTCTGAGAAAAAGGGATGGTTGACTGAAAAGGTAATCAGTGATCGCTACAAAGTGCTTAAAAGCCCTCTTTGAAAGAATGTGATGTGAAAAAAAAAGGTTGCCTTGATGATGGCTCTGGTCCTTCCAAGGACATCGTGCACCTTAACGCATGTGAAATACATAAGTTGAGGGTGGCTATTATGAAGGAAAACTTTTTTTTAAAAAAAAAGAAGAAGATTGAAACATTCTTGAGATGATGAGAATTACATGTGAAATAATTGTTGAAGAGAAGACTGAAAAAAATAATAAAATAATGGGTGATGCAGTTTTAAATTGCAAAGTGCGTAAGGAAGTGTAATTCACTATTATATAGTTCTCCTACCTGTGTCCTAGCCTACATTACATCCCGTTAAAGTCCTATTTGATTCTATTCATGCATGCTTAATTAATGGATATATACATAATGGGAAAACTTATGGTTCTTTATGCATACATGTGAATTTTCTTTGTTAGTGTGAGAGTTGTTTTTTAATTCTAAATCCTTAATAATATTCAATCTTTTGAATTGAGTGTGTAGACTTTTTTTGTTTGTGAGGGCACTTGTTTCATGATGCGGTGATTTTATTATATTTCTTTGATGAGAGAAGGTGATCAATCTTAAATTTGATGAGTTCATAAGTCTTTCCTTGAGGTTAGGAGGTTAGAGGTTTGTTGTTTATTTGAATGTCTTGCATAATGATTGATAATTGTACTTGAAGTTTTGAAATTGGTATATGGCCTAATTGTTCGTATTAACCAAATTGATGACATTCCTAGTATGACTTATTTGAGATGGACTTTAGTACTTGCTCGAGGACGAGAAAACTTATAGTGTGGGGTGGTGATGTGAGGCAAAAAATAGATATTTTACTCAGTAGTTGTCTCACATTTATTATTTATATTTGTCCTTTGAGCATAGATTCTATGGCCTGCTTGATTTCCTTTTTCAATATTTCATATTTAATTTGTTTATATATATATATATATATATATATATATATATATATATATATATATATCAAAAGGATCAACTTAATTGAAATTCAATTGAAATTAGTCGCTGTCACGTGTCACCAATCTAAAGACACCTCAATTGTTGAGGTTTTGCGCAACATGAATTCTTATTCTAGTTGGTTTTGTTATTCTAGTTTGTTTTGGACATAATTATTTTATTTAGAGTTTTCTACATCTATAAATATTCCATAGAAATAAATATTAGAATATCAATCTAGAGGAGGAGAAAAATGTAGGTCATCAAGAGAAAATTCGTCAACACTTGTTAGGGTTCTTTTCTTCTCATTATTTTCTTAGAGATTAGTAGCTAAGACCCTTGTTCTGGGGTTGTAGCTAGGGACTCAATGTTGATTATTTAAGGTTGTTTGAATTAATTCTTGGTTGTTATTATAAGTTTCTTTTATATTCTTGTTTCACTATTTTATGTTTGCGCACCATAAAATAAACCTAGTGTCTGATCTTGAATTCACCATACGAGAGGTTAATAGACCAGAGAATATAGAGAGCTCGGTCCACCCATTAAATTGAGAAGATTAGTATTCAAGAATGACGTCCAGAAGACGAATACCTTGCTTGGTTACAAAATAGGATGAAATATAAATGTTCGTCGGTTAGTCTTTTTATCCTCCAGCTCAACGATGTAGTTATATAACTAACTGGGGTAGGCGACGAGAGGTGTGCAACCCGAATCATACTATCAACCCTATAAAACAATAATTTGACAACTAAAATTAGTTCTAAGCCAATAATATGATACATGAACTCCAATATATGTTGTACCTATGGGATTTTGCAATTTATTATTTAATTCCTATATTCTTTTCTTTTGGCACTCTTAAATTTATAATTAGACTAGTATAATTTGGTAAAAATAGTTATTTGACATGTTGTTTGGGTTCAATAATCTTGTTCTTTAAGAGACTTTATATGACTTGCGGGACCTCGTACACTTGCGTGTGCAATTGGGGAGCAACAACTAGGTATCCGAAACTAAAGAGTTTTTGATAAAAAGGAATCGAATCTAGGTGAATTGTGGTTGTAAAACGAAGAAGAAAAATTCAGGAGAATCAGGTAACACGTCCGTATTGTGGACCTCTTCCTTAGGATGAGAAAATTTTTCTCCGCATCATCGACCTTTCTACTTCAAATTTATTTTTGTGACCAAATATTTAAAAGCATCTCCGCATAGCAGACTTGTTTCCGGATAGTGATTTCTCGATAGTTTCTCATGTTTAACTATCTAAAAACACTCATAAACATCAAGAGATCCTTCTTATCACAAATCATAACCTTGAATCCATAAATCAAATTCAAGGTAGAGTTGAGAGTCAAGTTTTGAAAGTTCTTTTGAACATTTTTTAGAAAGTCCCTTTGAGTCTTTTTAGGAGCTTTCTACAAATTCTAGTAACTTGTCTCAAGACTCGACCAAGTGAGTATAAGAGTGGGGAGAATGTAATCCTGAGAGAGTTAAAATTAGAATTCAAGAAAACCTTCAAGTTCAATTATGAATCATTTGCTTTCAACTATTGATTTGAGCTAAGTATTGAGGAAGTAAGTATGAGAATGGGAAGACTTGTATTTATGAGTTCCATGTTCTTACATAGACCGTTGAGTTAAGTCGTTCATGCCATAAATTCCGCATGAAATCCATAAGTTGAGAATCTTTGAGAAGAGTAGTATTTTTATGTTTTAAGTCTTGAGTATTGAGTTCATAGTCCTTTTGAGATTATATTCCTTATCATGAAACTATTATATGTTGTTACCCATGAAGTCCTTGAGTTGCTATACCTTATTCATTGTTATTCTTTTTTACCGTATGCTAATAGGCTAGGAGGGCTATTAGAAAAATTTCACAACCCTAACACTTTTCTTGCGTTCAAATACATACAATGCATTTCATTCACTAAGTAGTGTCTGGCTGTAAATATTTGTAAAAAAATATTAGAGTTGAATTTCGAAAATCATTTTTCACCATATAAGTCTAAAAATGGTTATGCGATTTGAAAAACACCAAAAAAATTGTTTTCCCTCCAAATCAATCACAAAAAAAAATAGAACTCAAATTTCCAAATACTTTCACCATCCAAATTTATGTGATGATGTTTGAGTAGGCATAAAGTTTAAGATACAGAGGAAGACTTTGTAATGTTCCAAAACTATCCTTAAGATAGTTAATTTGTAAATAGAAGAGCAAACTTTTGTGGACTTTTCTGGAAAATAAGTGAGACCCAACATGGATAAAAATTTGATATTGTTATTAAATATTTGTCAAAGAAGGAAATATATTTTCTTTTGGCGATTAACTAAAATGTAAAGTGTGTCACATTAATTGGGACAAACTAAGTATCATTTTTCACTTTGAAAATAAAAACTACTTTTTTCAGGTAATAATAATTTACAAATGGCATCCATAGGCTCATTTATGGTTGAACAATGCACAGTTACATCATTTAAATTTCATAACTTGCACTCTACTTGCTCTAGTAATATTTACCTATTTTTCTTTTTATATCCATCTAAAAATAGCTTTCCTTGAATGAAAAATTCTCCATCAAACCATTCAAGTCAACAAGTTAACTTGTGTTTAATCGTAATGTTTAACTACATTTTCTACTTTTTCATACTTAAACCTATTAATCTTAAAACTTGTTAAAAGATGTTTTATAAAAAGATTTTTACAAGCATAATATAATGAACTTTTATGTTCACAAAACCTATGCTATTTTTGAAGGCGAACAAAAGCTTTCAAAGTGGGTAGAAAAGAGTAATTGATTGGTTGCATTGTCAATGAGACAAGAGGTAATGTAATTTGATTTAAAAGAATCCCAATAAAAGGGTAGTTATTAAAGCAGGCCTTTTGAAATTGAGAAGGGGGGAGGGGGTGGATGTGATATGTATTCAAGAAACAAACCTGGAGACTCTAACAGAAATCATGAGTAGAAGTGTGTGAGTGTGTGTTAAGTGTCATATGGGGAATAGGATATACCTTGGATGTTGGGGGGACTTTAATGCCATAAGATTCCTGTAGGAGAGCTTTGCATATAGGGTGATGTCTAGGGCCATTGTAGAATTTTCAGAGTTTATTAACAACTAATAAAATTAGTCGCACTTCGCACAAAAATTTAATATCACGGAGTACATAAAATAATACATAAAATCTATCGTCCATTAAAATTAAAACACTATATTATCTTACAAAAAGATTAATAATGTAAGTGAAAATGAAAATTATTACACCTTATCATTTATCCTTAATAACATAAGATTAAATTAATGACTGTAAAAATATATACAGGATGTGTAAGATAAGCAATGGTGTCACTGAGTCACTCAAATGGGTAAAATACACAAATATTTAATTGTGAAGAAAAAGAGTTTCAGAACTTTCGTTGTTTAGAATTCAATGGAAATCTCTCTATTTATTGAAAACAGATGGTAATATGAACAAATAGTTATTGTATCTTATCAGAAAGGTTACAACTATTTGTAAAATTTTCAACCATTAAGAACGGTCACAACCTTTCATAAAAGTTATAATTTTTTTTATAAATGTTGCAACACTTCATTAAAGTCGAAACTTTTCATAAAAGTCACAACTTTTTCATAAAGTCACAAATTTTCATCAAAATATCAATCTTTCATAAAAGTCACAACTTTTTATAAGTATCACAACTTTTAATGAAAGGGGAAGACTAATTTTAAAAATAATAAATTAAAATTTTGATTTGTGGTGACGCCACGTAGGCAGGCCTAACGTTCTTTTATATATATATATATATATATATATATATATATATATATATGATATTTCATTCATTAACTTGTCGTTAACAAGTACCTCTTTCACATAGTACATATCAGACGACTCATCTTCTAAATCGAAACTACATAGGTTCCTAGTGTCTACTTATTGAGAGGAGTTGGCATTCAATTTGATCCAAGTTCCTCTGTCCTCTCCTTCTTTTCACATCAAAATTGCATTACCTCTCATATTCAATGCAACACAACAAATCAATTACTCTTTTCTCCATCCACCTAATAGATACTCCTAAATAGTGTTAGGATCGAATTCACGCACAGACACTAGATGAATGAAGAACACAAGAACTTTCAAGAGAAAGAGATGAGAAATCTAGAGAGAGAGAGAGAGAGAGAAAACCCAATATTTCGTGGTAACACCCCGTGAGTAAACTTCCACGGCGGTGAAGTATATTTATATTAATAAATGAGAGTATTTTTGGTTAAAGAGAATAAATAGAGAATAAATAGTAAAGTCTAACATAGAGAATAAATAGGAAAACCTAAAATTAATCAGACTCCACTACCTAACAATTCTCCCTCTTGGAGACTGACTCAGTCATCCAAAAAATACATTCTCAAAAAAAAATCTCTTCATCATCAACATCTTTACCGCACCACAACATCTGTAGCAACAACTACAGAAGACTAACCGAGGTTTTACATAACCTCAGTTTCCCAACATCAAAACATTTCGTAAACATGTATGCCGGGTTCTTTGCACCCTCTATCTTCTCCAAGCACATATCACCATCCTCCACTGCCCTGCGAGTGAAATGGTATCGCCTTCTGATGTGCTTTGTCTCTGAATGAAAGACTGGATTTTTCACCAACTGTATGGCACTCTGGCTATCTGAGTAAAGAATCTTCTCGCTCTGCTTCTTGCCCAATTCCTCAAGATAATCTGCCAGCCATATCATCTCTTTCCCAGCTTCAGCTATTGCCACATACTCACCTTCAGTAGATGAAAGAGAAACATACTTCTGAAGCCTGGACATACAAATCACTGCTGTTCCACCTATGGTGTAAATGTACCCGGATGTACTCTTGCTCTACTCAACATCTCCACCAAGATCAGCATCCACAAAACCCTGTAGAATCACATTGCCTTTGCCAAAACAAAGTGAAGTACTGGATGCACCTCTTAGATATCTCAGAAGCCACTTCACAACTTCCCAATGCTCTTTCCTAGGGTTTGCCATGTACCTGCTAACAACTCCCACTGTATGTGCTATATCAGGTCTAGTGCAGACCATAGCATACGTCAAACTACCAACTGTTGAAGCATATGGAACAAGTGTCATGTGATCATGCTCCTCGGCAGTCTTGGGTGACTGCTCCTTTGACAATTTAAAGTGATTTGCCAATGGAGTAGTCCTGGGTTTAGAATCATTAACCCTGAATCTGCTCAACACCTTCTCAATGTACAACTCTTGAGATAGATTTAAAGTGCCAGCAAATCTATCCCGAGAAATCTTTATCCCCAAAATCTGCTTTGCTGGACCCAAATCTTTCATCTCAAATGCTTCAGACAACCTTGTCTTCAGATTGTTAATCTCCCTCATACTAGATCCTGCAATCAACATATCATCCACATACAAGAGTAGAAAGACATATGAATCAGTGTATTTCTTGAAGTAAACAATGATCCTTTTCAGCTCTGCAGAATCCACTCTTGGTCATGAAGGAGTCAAACTTCTTGTTCCACTGCCTTGGTGCGTTCTTTAGTCCATACAAGCTCCTGGTGAGCTTGCACACCATGTGTTCCTTGCTTGGAACCACAAATCCTTCCGGTTGCTGCATATAGATCTCTTTGTCCAGATCTCCATGTAAAAATGTTGTTTTTACATCCATTTGCTCTAGATGCAAATTCTTCGATGCAACAACACTTAACAGAATTCGAATAGAGGTTAACTTCACAACAGGAGAGAATATTTAAGCATAATCAATACCTTTCATTTGTGAATATCCTTTAACCACTAAACGAGCCTTGAACCTTCTTTTGCCATCTGATTCAGTCTTGATTCTGAACACCCACTTGTTCAGCAAAGCTCTCTTCCCGTCAGGTAACTCAGTCAACACGCATCTGTCGTTCTTCTCAAGTGACCTCATCTCATCATCCATGGCTTGCTCCCACTTGATCGAATCCTCCACCTGTAGGGCCTCATCAAAAGACTCTGGTTCTCCTTCATCAGTCAGCAATAGATAGTGTAATGAAGGTGAATACCTATCTGGTGCCCTGATGGATTTGGATGATCTACTTAACACCTACTCAGGTGTAACTTGCTTCACTTCAGATTCTTCAGTAGGAGTTTGTTGAGTATCTGCTTCGACATCTCTGGGATTACTTTTCTCCAACTCAACCTCAACTCCCACTTGCTTTGTAATATCTAGAACCTTCTACTCTCTATCCTTGGACAGGACAGACTCATCAAATGTCACGTCACAATGTCTCGGGATCTGTTCTTGTCATCTCAAGACCTGTATCATCCCTTGGAGGTGCAGTTGGAAATGGTCCATACAGATGTTTGTGAAGCTTACTCTTTTCTGTTTGCCCATAACACAGCTCTAGCAAATACCCATATCAACAGATTTTAGACCCTCTAATGCTCCTTTTGCAACCAGTATCTTCATTCATTCATTACTCATGTGTCCAAGTCTGTTATGCCACAAACATGAACTGGAAGCATCTTCAGCAATAGCGGCCATGTTTATACACCCTGCAGTGGTGTACAAGGTTCCAGAATTGGTGCCACGAGCTACTACCATAGCACCTTTCACGATCTTCCACGAACCTTTCCCAAACTCTGCTGCATATCCCGTGCTATCCAACTGACCAACAGAGATCAATTTTTTCTTGATCCCAGGAATATATCTGACATCCTCCAATGTCCACTGGTTTCCTGAGGTGGTCTTTATGCAAAAATCCCCCTTTCCTTCAATCTCTAAGGTTTTATTGTCAGCAAGATATACTTTTCCAAAATTTCCAGACTTTGAAATTTGGAACAACTCCTTGCTTGGAAACAAATGGAAAGATGCACCAGAATCCAAAATCGATGATTTAACCGGGCTGTTCACACTAAGGATTAGAGCATCCCCAATGTCCTCTGCTGAATTTACAGAATCATTGTCATCTCCAAATTTATGATTCTGTATCTTCTTTGGCTTTGTACAGTTCGTCCGAAAGTGCCCTTTTTCTCCACAACTCCAACAAGTCACGTTTGATCTGTTCAGGAATTTTCCTCGATTCTTTGATTTTAATCGACAATGTTGATTTTGGCCTTTCGTCTTACTTCTCCCCCTTGATCAACGCTGAGAGCATTGCCCGATGAATCTCCCACTTCTCGTTTGCAAATACTTTTGCTAAGAACAACATCACGGATTTCATCAAACTTCAATTTCTCAGATCCACGGGAACTGCTAATCGCAGCAACAATAGTATCCCAAGACTCGGGCATAGATGACATCAAAATCAACGCCTTAATTTCATCTTCGAAATTAATATCCATAGAATTGAGTTGACTCACAATCATATTGAACTCGTTTATATGATCAAAAACGGGTCCATTCTCAGACATCTGTAAATTGAACAATCTACGCATCAAATATACGTTGTTCAGAGCCGATGGTTTTTCATACATGTTTGACAGTGCCTTCAACAGACCGGACGTAGTCTTCTCCTTCACGATGTTGAACGCCACATTTCTTGACAAAGTCAACCGGATCAACCCTAGAGCCGGCAATCCTTGAGTTTCCACTTCTCCTCCATCATGGATTCCGGCTTCACCCCGGTCAACGGTTCATGAAGATCTTTCTGGTACAGATAATCTTTGATCTGCATCTTCCAGAAACTAAAATCGGATCCATCAAACTTCTCGATTCCAAGCTTCAAACTATCAATCTTCTGTGATCGTGTTGAATCTCCTAAGATCTGATACCAGTTGTTAGGTTCGAATTCACGCACACACACTAGATGAATGAAGAACACAAGAACTTTCAAAAGAAAGAGATAAGAAATCTAGAGAGAGAGAGAGAGAGAGAGAGAGAGAACCTAATATTTCGTGGTAACACCCCGTGAGTAAACTTCCACGGCGGTGAGGTATATTTATATCAATAAATTAGAGTATTTTTGGTTACAGAGAATAAATAGGAAATCCTAAAATAGAGAATAAATAGGAAAACCTAAAATTAATCAGACTCCACTACCTAACAAATACTTCCCAAAATTAATACATTTCTCTTCCACCCACTTTGAAAGATTTTTTTCACCTTCCTTACAACTATTTGTAAAATGAACAATTTACTTTGGACATTTAGGGTCTGTTTGAAAATGAAAATTGTGAGTACCTTAGAAGGGTTTTTATTTTTAAAGTGAAAAAAGTTACTTCCTTAGCCTCATTTTATGTGATACACGTTTATTTATGGTGAATTTCAAAAAGAATAGCACATTTCATCATTTGACAATTATTTAATGCCAATATGAACAATTTATCCATGTTGGGTCCTACTTATTTGCTAAAAATGTCCACAAAAGTTTGTTCTTCTAATTAAAAGTTCACTATTTTGATTAAGGATGGTTTTGCAATGTTGCGAAGTCTTCCTATAGTTTCCTAAACTCCGTACCATATCAAACTTCATCACATAAATTGGGATGAAGAAAATATTTGAAAATTATAGTTTTGCTTGGCTATGAATGCGAGCTAGGTTGTTTTTTAATTTTGTGTGTGATTTGGAGTGAAAACAACTTTTGAGTTATTTTCAAATTGCATATTTCAACTTCAAGTTGAATTCTGTATTTCCTAGTTTTTTTAATGGACAACCATGATTTTCAAAATTTAATGTTGCTCCCAACTGCACACATAAGTGTACGTCGTCGCGCAAGTAATATCGTAGTTCTTAAAAGAACAAGATTATGGATCTCAAAGGACTTGTCAATTAAATATTTTTACTAAATTATACTAGTCTAATTATTTATTTAAGAGTGCCAATGAAAAAGAATGCACTAATAAAATAATAAAATTACTTCCAATAGTTTGAAAATCTCAGAATTGTAGCATGTATTGAATCTCATGTATCATATTATTGGCTTTGAACTAATTTTAGTTGTCAAGTTACTGGTTTATAGGATTAATTGTATGAGTCAGGCTACACATCTATTGTCGCCTACTCCAATTAAATATCTAACTACATCATTGAGCGGGAATAAGTAAACTAATTGGCGAGCATTTATATTTCATCATATTTCGTACCCAAGCGAGTTGTTCATCTGGGCGTCACTCCTGAACACAAATCACCTCAACTTAATGGGTCGATCAAGCTCACTATATTCTCGGGTCTATCTAACCCCTCATCTCCCGAATTTAATATTAGACAATATAACAAGAATATAGAAGTAACTTATAATGACAATCAAGAATTAATTCAAAAGGCCTTAAGTAATCAATATTGAATCCTTAACTACAACCCTAGAACAAGGGTTTTAACTACTAATGTCAAAGAAAAGAACCCTAAAAAGTAATGACAATTTTCTACTCCCTATTACTGATCTCCCTACAATTAAATGTCTCCAATAATTATTTGTATGGACTATTTATAGATATAGTAAACCTCAATAAAATAATTGAGTTCAAAGCAAATTAGGAATCAAAAACTAAAAGGAAATTGAATTCCTTTATTATTTTCTACGTGAACCAGAGCTCCGCCACCTTCACATTGGGTCGCTGCTCTCTGTGTGACTGTCATGTGGCAGTTCAATTTGCTTCAATTAAATTTACAGTCATATGCACTTCTTATATATTATATATTATTATATTCAATTAATTCATTCAGTTGTGTGCTTGATTTTCTTTTTTAATATTTCATCTTTAATTTATTTTATCTCCAAACTTCTTCAATTTTATCCAATTTATTCCTACAAATAAAATACATTATTCAGTAAAATTCATTAAAAAAAATGCTCAAAAATAACAAATATAAATAATAAATGTGAAGTAAATAATGATTAGAATATATTGGCCTCACATCATTTAACTCTAGAAAAAAGTTTCAAATATTCCTGGCCAAGCATCACTTAGTTAACTGAATGCATTGTCTATATTTGAACACAAAAAAGTGTTAGGGTTGTAAAATTATACTTTAAACTCCCCTAGCTTCTTTAGCATGCAGTGAAAAAGAATAGCAAAGAACAAGAAAAAAACAAAGATTGAGAAGAAAAGTTCAAGGAAGCAAAATCAAAATGAGTTGTGCCGCACGAGGGATTTTTGGAACATTTTGGTATGATTTTACTTGTTTGATTTTGGATTTTGAAAAACAAAATGCTCATTTTTGTATTTTTTTATACATCTGAGTACGTATTGATGAGCTAGATCCATGCACTTATCTCATTTTCCTTAATTAGCATGTTTACATGGTTTAGAGATTATTTTTCTATTTAAGCGAGCGACACTTTTCTCGGGTGAAATTTGAAAAGATTAAAGAATTTAGTACTAAAGTTCATTGTTCGTTTATGATGTAATTATTCATTGCAAATGTGTTCTAGGTCATTTGTGTCGCTAAAAGGAGATGATTTTTTACTGTATACCAACACACCCCTACCAAGGATTTGAGGCTTTGGATTGTCTATGATTTTTAATAAAATAAATTTATGAAATTTAGAAAAAATTCTTGAGGAATATTATGTTTTTTCTTTTGAGTACTTATAAAGGGTGTGTATTCATGGACAAAAGAGATGCATCATGGAAAGTGAGTAGTTTTATGACTTTTTTCCTTGTTAAATTGAGTCGGCACATGTCTAGATTACTTTATTTCGTTCTTTCCGTTGTAACTAACTAGTTGGAAGTTCTTGTTCCTCAATAGTTAATCTTCCAATAACATACTTATGATTAAATGTACAAAACATACTCTTTCTTTATTTGACATAATTATTCAAAATATCTTCTTAAAAAAGGTAATTGCTCTGAAACATCTCTGAACTCTTTAACTCATTTCGAAATCAAAGTTTATCTTTTCTAAATGTAAAAAGTGATACCGTTGACATTACATATTTCCCCTATACTCTTATTCAGCTCATATATGAAAACTCTTTCTCAAAATTCAACTTTTGCTCTCTTCATAAATCGATTGAAAGAAAAAAAATTGTTTTGAAATTTTTTAAAATTTAACTCAATAGTAGGGTTCATGAAAAAATGAAGTCATGAACAAATAACATCAAGGATCTCAATACAATAATATATACCTCAATACTTATGCATTAAGAATTCACTACTCAACAATATAACTCGTCTCAAGAATATTCAAAATCAAGGATAATACCCTATATTACTCTTTTACTGAATTTAGACATATGTAGGGCATGAAGATGAACTAGTTCAAAACTACGATAACTTACATACTGGATTATGACGCTCTTAGAAGGAACACTTTAGTGGAGACTACTTTTATCTTCAGCTTGCGGAAGAACATTAGCTTTTCTTGAAAGAAATCTTTGAGCTTGGAATCTTTAGGCTTAATCTTGAGATAAGAAAACCTTTTATGTTTGAATTGATGGGAAGTTTCTCTATGCATCTTGAATTTCTGATTTGAAGATTTTAGGACTCTTGATGGAGAATACGAACCCTAGGTTAGATTTAAGAAGATTTGTAAATACTTGAATGTTTATATTGATTATTTTGAGAGAAAAACTAGTTTGTTGATCGATATACTCAGTTAAAACACTCAAAACAACTTCGAATAAGGATACAAAGCTTGGAAAATGACCAAAATAACCTAGGAACGTGTGAAGGAAGTTCTTGGAAAAAAATTGTAGCAAGTCTTCACGAAAGGGTCTACACATCGTGGAATATTCCACCATAAGTAGGTCCAATAGTCGAACATTGGCTGCCCGATAGAGCTTCACTAGAATGGGCATAACTTCTTATTCAGAACTCAAAATGAAGCAAACTTAGTGGAGGTAGAAAGAAGACTCATATTCCTTTTGTTGGACAGACCATGGGCCACCTGATTCATTATATGCTGAGAAATATGATCATTTGAAATTGTCTGAAGTATAATACTATCTCAAAACTTAATCGGTAAAGAACCTTTTCAACTCAACTTTGTGCTAGGTGTTTCTTGTGACCTGAATTAGGTGTATAAACATCGGGCCATATATAAAAAGTGTGGGAAAAGACTAAAAAAAACCCGACTTAAAATCCAACATGTTTTCTACCAGAGGGTTTATGGTTCGTAGACTTTTATACGGACCATAGATTACTTTATCAATCGTATGAAGCTTACTGGGATTGTTTCAAGACTTGGGTTCTGCGAGGCCTTTACTGTAGAAGATTCTATGAGCCATAGTTTGATCGTAAAACTTAGACTTTAAAACACTTTTCTCAGAGCATGGTTCTACAAACCCACCTATGGTTTGTAGATACTTCTCCGAGGAGAAGATTTCTTCCGTGGCACCAGTCTACAAAAATATTCTAGGTCTCATTTGAGTTGGAATTTTGGGGTGTTGCATTTATAATATCATCTCTAATGTGTTTTTTTTTTTATAAAACTCAAGAAGTTGTTACACAAGATTGTCTCTACTTTGCAGAAAGCTTTTGTGGAGAGCAGACAACTTCTAGATGTAGTGCTGGTGGCAAACAAATTGGTTGATTTGCGGAGAAAGTAAGGTGTGTTAGATGTGTTGTGCAAACCTGATTTTAAAAAGGCATGTGATCATGTGAATTGCAAAATCCTGGAAATCATTATACTTGAAATGAAATTTGGAAAGACGAGGAGGAAATGGATTTATTTTTGCATTGCCTCACAGAAAGTTTTTTATATTGGTCAATAGTGACCCATGTGGATTTTTTTTACTTTGAGAGGTTTAAGACAAGGATACTCTTTATCACGGATATTAGTTATTTTAGTTATGAAAGCTAAATAGGATGATGAACAAGGTTGTTTAAGTGGGTTACTTAATGAGTTTTAGTGTTGTGGTTAGAGGTTTAGGGACAAGCCAAAATAATCCAACTAGGTCTCAAATGCATCACAACAAATCATGGTATCACCCGCAAATAACATATGAGACAATAAGACTATTCCTAGATTTAATCTCAACACTGAAACACATCAAAGTAACCCCTAAAACAACTTCATTCATCATCAACATTAGTGATAAGGGATCTCCTTTTCTTAAATTCCTCAAACTCCCAAAAAAACCACATGGGTCACTTTCACCAACATAAAAAGCGTCACCGAAGAGATGCAAAATGAATCTATTTCATCCTCTTCTCCCCAAATCCAATTTGAAGAATGAATAATAGAATGTAGGACTTTTACGGTTCGCATGATCATAAACCTTTTGAAGATCAAGTTTGAAAAACATACCTAATACTCTTTGCTTTCTCTCTAAATTCACCACTTAATTTTCCACCAGTACAACATCTAGATTGGTCTAACCTCCACATAAACATTTTACGAAGTCCAGATAGTATTTTTTGACAATTTCTTGAGTCTATTAGAAAGTAGCTTGGAATTTATATTAATGATACCTCCCACTAGACTAATAGGTGTATATTCCTTAATACTTCTAGCTCTATCCTTTTTAGGGATGATGACGGTTGACATCTCTATATTATTCAAATAAGGCACAATGTCACAGACACTCTAAAAATAATAATCAATTATATCAATAAATATAAAAAATAATTCAAAGAAAAATCTTAAATCCTAAACCTAGACAATTTAGGAGTCTCCATCTTATTTTAGAATAATTAAGAAATCATTTAATTAATTAAAAAATATTTATGAAATCAATAGATTACGTATAAAAGCTAAGTGTTCCCAAAGGAAAGGTACTAAGCACCCTTAAAAATTCACAAACGTTGGTCCTACTGAAGTCATTTTTTCAAATTAAGGATAAGATACAATAATGTACAAAACTACAAATATAATAAATATACTATACACAAAAATAATAAAGTGAAATAATAATATAAGAAACGACCTAATGTTTATCTATTGTCAATAATATCATATCATCATACATATTATAAGTGGGAAGCTCTAAAGTAAAAACTTGAATTACCATTTTGCGCTTACACTAAAATCAAATGACATTAAATATTTAATCAATTAAACAATAAATAGTAGAATTTTTATGATATTTTTAGTTGGTATACATGTGAGTAAATAAAATAAAATAAAAATAAAATTTATCCCTTTAAATAGATACATGTATATGTTTTATCTTTCAAATTAATATATGTTTTCAATTAATACTTATCTTTAATTTGTTGGAATACTTGACTTTTCAACTTTGTAAGTGAATCTTCATATTCTGAAGCTATATTTTTTCCTATACATATTTTTCAATTAGTACTTTTATAGAAAGATTTCTATGTAATACAATTTTTGTGTGTGGAAGACTAGAGAAGCTTTAATCAAGTGAAGGTAATTTCAAGGTAGAAAAGTTGAATTATCATTTTACCCTTATGCTAAATTCAAATGTTATTAAAATATTTAATTAATTAAATAGTAAATAGTAGAATTTCTATAATATTTTTAGTTGGTATGCATGTGAGTAAATTAAATAGAAAAAAATAA